>NC_034410.1:23439482-23652317 GCF_002078875.1 Numida meleagris | reverse complement strand
TTTTCAGAGACAAATCTGTCATTTTCAAAGGAGTTTAGAAGCTTATTTGTAATCATATTTGCAGAAGCTTCTTTGTAAAAATCAACTGGATGATCATCTTTAAGCAAGGAAAATGTTAAGAAAGAAAGTATGCACTCAAGCCATCAGTTGAAGGAACTAAAATAAACACCTATATAAGATACACTGTAGCAGCAAGCTCAGGAAGTGCAGATGGACTAGATTAATTCAGAACTTCTAAACAGTGTAAAGAAAAGAAGTTATCTAATTTGTCCAGTAATATTAGGGAACAAACTGTATTCAATGCTCTCAGCAATGTGAGTAGTAAAATGGCTCCTCTATCAGTCAGTCCTTGGCATGGAAGTTTTACCCTTCCAGCCATCTTGGAACGATGAATTGTGGTTTTATGAAAGACTTGACCTAAAAAGCTACACTGTAGATGGGGGTCAGGCAACACCTATCACTGCTAACTTTATCCCTGGAAGCATTATGAGAGGCTCCTCAGAACAGAACTTGCTACACTTCCTGAAATAATTTTGGATTGTGGACTGCTCAATCAGAAGTCTCTGACACAAAAGTTCATACAAAACACTCCTCCAGAGCTTTCTGAGCCCTGTCCTTATTTCAGCTTCCACTGAATTCTGTCTCCACTACTGAGCAGAGCTCTCCCATTCCTCATTCCTTGTTCCAAATGGCAGGTATCTGTGTGCACTTGACTGAAAAACGACTTCCCTAAGTGAAAAGCTGTGAGGTTCCATTCTCACAACCCCTTTATGATCCCTTCTGAGTCTACCACAAGGAGAAATAACCCAGCTGAGGCTTGCCTCCAGGATGGGTGCTTGGCCCTTTCTGGGATCAGCTCATGACGTTAGCCCTGCAGGACCTCCATGCCACCAAACAAATGAGGTTTCTACTCTTTCCTCTTGTTTGACCTTTACTCAAATGCAAAGCCACCCTACTGCCCCTTACCCAAGTAGTCAAACAGAAACAGTTATTTGTCCAGGGCTCTCTCTTATTCTGGCTCACCTCCTCTTCACACCATGGGCTAGTCCAGGGCTCATAGTCCTGGCCTCTGCAACTCTTCCTTGGCATCTCTCATCCAATCTTCTTCTGTCTCTGTCATGAAAAGAGGACACAGCTAGGACTGAGTTAGGACTAGGATTCAGAAAATGGTGGCTGGAAAAATTCGGGTATGGAGTGATGCTTGAAGGGATCCCAGACCTAGGAAGATGATTGAGCTGAGAAGTGTTCAAGGATATGTGGGATTCTCTGCTAGCATCAGTACAGATGTAGTCACAAAGCATAAATATATATGGCAACATCTTCAGCCTACCTCTGATATATGAGGGAAGGATGAAATGTATACATGTATTTACCAAATATGGGGCTGCAAAGGAAAAGAGCAGAAAGGGAATCTTCATATGTAGTTTGATAAACACAAAAGTGCTGGTTTCTGCTTTCACAGTCATTACTTCAAGATGGGCATTTGGTGGCTACAAAGGCTAAACTTTTTAAATAAGAAAGCATTTTAAAAAACAAAGAGTTTCTTATTTTAGCCATAAGGAACAAAGCATGTACAGAAAGGGATTTCAAAACAAGGGCATGAATGTCCACCTTATTTTCTCTCACTGTAAAGGTGGCCTAAGTCATTACCTTCCTCACAATGACAGTCATAAGGAAATAATTTTCAACTCATGGAATTAGTGTATGTGTGATATATGAAGCTGAACAAATGGCAAATTAGACTCCAATGTATTTTTCTTACAAACAAAACAAACAAACCACCATTCAGAGTGGTTGACACACCACCTAGTAACTGGAAATAACAGATAAACAACTTCCCTCTTGCTGAGATGATGCCCATCATGTCAGGGATGTCCCAGTGATCCCCTATACCTCATGTTGCAATGTCTATACATCATATTTAATGCTATTTGCAGCTGGCAAGATTTCATCCCATCAAGTTGAAAATCATACAAATTACTCATACATGAATGCGTCAGTTATTATCTGAACTCTGACTAAGTACAGAACATTGCAGCAGCTCTTCAGCAATGCAGCAGATAGTGAGCACACCAAGCCTGTCCTTTCCTGTAAACAACTTCTCCTTAACTTATTTTCAGACACACAGCTGTTGGGTCCCTGTGTACTCAACAAAGAATTTGAAAGTACGGGTTGAACACTGCTGGTGACAGCACAGTTTCAATCAGAACAAATCCATTCTATGAGCATTAAGACTTTCTTGTAGGCTGCATCAAGGCTATGCAGTAGAAACACACAGCAGTTGGGATCACTCTCCATACATTTCTAATGGAATCAGAAACTACAACTTTTTGGCCAGGCTGTAAACTATACATGAGACATAAAAGTTAATTTTTAAAATGTACAAACAAATCACTTTCCTAATGGAAAGAATTGGAAGAGTAAGGCAATTATACAGTATATACTTCTGGAAAACATGTTTATTGAAGCTAAAATAGTAGGACAAGACAAGAGAGGAGCTATGGAAAAAATAATTCAACTGACGTGATTGCAGGGGAATTGTTATGGAGTTATTTAAATCAAGAGAGATGATGCTCTTCTAGCTCAGACCTGGACCCCCTCCACCAGTTCCCAGCATTAAGACAGTGGCAGTGTTGGGTCACGGCATATTTCCAAAGGCATGCTACTGCATTTTTGGTCCCTTATCAAGATCATGAGTGACACCCAAAATGCCATCCTCAGTGCTGCAGTAATCAGCATACTAACTGTGTAGAACTGTGAGAGAAACTCCCAAGGAGAGTTCAGAATGTCACCTGCATAGCTAATGCATCTGAAATGTTACCTGCTGTGTACTGATGGAATGCCAGGATATATGATGCTGAAGCATTAACCGTGTCCTGCAAGATGATCAGTGCAAGCATAAATTTGACCATGCTGACAAGTGTTTATATGACTTTAATAAAAGCAGTAAAAAATGAACCCAGAAAGATGTAGAAAAGGTAGCAAGGCTAAAGTTCTTATCACAGCGCTAAGAAAAGAGCAAGAGACAATACTCTGTATGATCTGTACCTGTGCCTTTATCGATTCCTTTGAAATGATGGAATGTGTTTCTTTACACCAGAGGAGAAAGTTAATGGCAGAGTGGATGGATGGAAATAACCTGAAGTGATTTGTGTTCAGATGAAGGTGGTGAATTGTGACTCCCTTGAGCAGGAGCATTTAGCCTCTAAGGAGTATAAATAACATACTTGGGAAACTGCAAGTTGCAGGTTGTAGCCTTGTTTTATTTGGCTGTCCTAACTTTTAACTGGGGTTCAATAGATCCAATTTTTCAATTTCAGACCATTAAAGAGAAGAAGAAAAAGAAGCTGTAATTTTTTTGTCTTGACTACCTCATGATCTTTTCAGCACATAAAGGTCACCTACAGCCGATATCAATAATCACACTCTTTATAGTTTCCTTAAAGTTCATCATTTTAGTGAACCACTTCACAGGTTACTAAACCAAACCAAATTACTGCTCTGCAAAAGTGAATTGGTGCCTTTCCTATATAATTTTATATGTTCCCTCTGGGTCTCCTCTACTCTGAGGCCTTCAAGTGTTTGGCACAAGATTTGAAACATGAACTGACTATAAAGGGCTAGAATTATCTGGATGTTTCGAAAGTACAATTTCAGATAGATTTCTCCAGGAATCCTTAAACATGAAACACACACCCCTTTTTATTTGAAAAAGAAAACTCTGGGAGTCAGAATGCTGTAATTCATATGTCCGTATGACTTGGGGTAGAAACGTATCCCACGTTTTCAAAATGCAATGAAATTCAGGATGTTGGTCAAACCTAGCACATAATTTTCCAAGGTGATATGGGTTCACAAATCTGATCCGAGTCTCTCAGAGCTGCAGGGTCTCATGGCCCTTATTGGGCAGCCACAGCTGAGTCACGCAAAATTACAGAATTCTTTGGAAAATGCAGTTCTCCACTCCGAGGTGTTCTCATGGAAAGTGCAGATAACGTTACATATACTGTATTTCACAAGAGTATTTCACAAGAGTAAAAAATGGAGCGAAGGCTTGACTAAGATTTTTTTCAATGGGAAATGTGATTGAAGTGTTTCCATTAGTTCACTTTTATACAATCTGATTGTTTTTAAGACATTAAAGAAGGTCACCTTCAGTAAAGTCACATTCCAATTCGAATTCTTTAATCCAGCAAGGGTTTTACTTTTTAATACGTACAATTTAAAGACTCTATGTTCCCATACATGAGAGAAGATTCATGTCTACATCAATTTATGTGCATGCTTTATTCTAAGACAGCCTATAACATCTGTAGAAATAAATGTAGTTATCCTCATTTGCTTCAGGGAAGCAGCACCCTTACTATATAAGCAAATCTTGCTCAAATTATTACTCTGATCTTGCTGGAACTACACATGCATTTTTTGATAACTTCATTCCCACTGTTTCTTAAGTTTCAGCATAAAGGCAATTGCAAATAAAGATCATGTTTTCAAGCTTTCACAATAGTGTATTTGGAATGGGACACAGAGGGAAAACCAGTGCTTCAGCAGCTAGCCCAAGGGAAGCACGGCCGTCCCTCTTGGCATTTGCTGAAAGGTCTCTGATGGTCTGCACCAAGTTTTCTCTTGGCTAGTTGATCATCCAGCTGCTTTGAATCAAGCTTTTGCTTGATTTGGTTATTAAAAATTCACAACTTTTCTCCAGTACTGAATGAACCAAAGTGTAAGCTTACGCTTCTTTCTAGGAATGAAGAAATCCCCAAGCATTCAAACCTATTTAAATATCTTTTAATAATGACTAGCTGTGAAAAGAAAGGCTTGACAATTCACACTTCAGCAGTAGCTGTGTGACTGTATAAAGGGAAATTGCAGTGTTTCCCATCAGGGTGTGAATGGAGATCTTGAACATTTCTAACAAACATAAATTTTTGAATGCAGTGAAAACCCATATTGATATTATTTTTTTCCCCCATTTAGCCTCAAAATTCAATTGGTTTCACAGGAGAACAAGGAATTTTTCACCTCTGTTTCACAGATGGTGTCCCCTTGCTAGTACGTAAAAATACTGTTTTTTTTTTTTTTCAACGAAGGCTTTATGCAACCAACGCCTGCAAATAAACCATTGATTATTTGTACTGAGGCACTAATTCCATGACCAGAGGGAATGAAGAGTTGCATTTGCACATATTACTAACATTTTAAAAACAGATGAACATATCGGTTAAAATCCTACTTTCATCTTCCAGTGTTTTTGAATGCCAAGGGTTTTTCTCCCATGCAGAAACTAAATAAACTAACGCATATATATGCCATTTACTGGAATCTTGGAAACCAAATACCAGTGCAGCTTTGATTGTTTTATTTTTCATTCCAGTGACTGTTAGATGAGATCTACACCGAAGATTTAATTTGAATAAGTCAATGTGGATAGAGGAACAAAGAAAAGTAAAGGAACTACAATAAGAAGAAATCATACTAATACTGCATAGTGAAACTGTATATTTTGCTAGACTAATATGCAAGATTAAAACAATTCCATAAATGATGCAAAATTTCCCTTTGTTAGGCTGTTCTTGATGTTCCAGCAATGCTGGAGTTGATGATTTACCCATAATTAAGTATCTGTTCGTTATATGACACATAAATATTGCAATACTTACTCAAAAATGATGACAGGGAATTTTAATTGTGCAGCACAATATTTTTTTCTTGTCCTGCCTCTTTTCCAGGACTATTTTAACACATATACTTCATTTTTATATTTAACTACAGCTATTATGACTTAGCCTGTGGTTATGCATTTAATCAGATAAGAAAAGTTCCATTAGCTTACTGCGTGAGTATCTTGAGCAGAGTATATTATGGGAATTCCATATTTGAATAGCTGCGAGTTCGCGCTTGAGTAATAATACTCACAATGTTGCAAATAGGAAACAAAACTCCTCTGGGTAACCTGAAACACCAGGAGCAAGCGGTATTCCAGTAATACCCAAGTACTTTGCATCCCTTTTGAAAGAATGATGGGATAACACCACAGTGATTCCTCTTCTCTAAGATGCCTCTCATCTTAAATCAGTACTTCCTAGACCATATTTCTCATTCAAGTCCCTATGCCATTAAATAAAATAAATTCTTCCAACTGGGCAAACAGAATGCTTTCTAAAATCAGCCTCAGACAGCATAACCTGGAATAGTGGCTCAAAGCTGTTGTTGAGTAGAAATTCAAGCTGCCACCTCCACTTCACCAAGTGTTCTGCCAGAGACAAAAGTATCAAGGGCAGCTGATAGAAAAGAATTAGCAATGCATCTTCACACAGAGTGATCCAAACTGAAAAAGCAAAGCAGTAGATGCACCAGTTCAAAGCCCAAGACAACTGTAAGGGATGCAGGTAAGGCTAGAACTCCTTCTCTTAGTGCTATGTTCTTAAAAGGTCTAATCCAAAGCTTTCAGGTTGAACCATCTTGTTTTATTAACTTCCTGTATTCCTACAGAAATATTTGTATATGTATACGTATACGTATAAACTGCTTTCTAATTCTGCTGAAACACATCCGGGGCTTAAAAGTCATATTGCCCCACTATCCTTCACTTTTTTTCTAGCTTTGCTCAAGCTGCCCAGCTTTTCCCAGGAGCTCTTATCCAGGGCAGGGCTGTTCAGAGGACAGGCAGCCTTAGCCCAGAGTGGCAGCTGTCCTGATGGCACTCTTCCTCTTTATTTTTCCCTCTGTGTCAGCAGCTCTCACAGAGGATGACACACACTCTCCCACAAGAGCTGTTAAGGTAGCAACCAAGGCTGGAGAGGGACATTTTTGCCCAGCTATATATACACTTCAGGGCAGCTCCTGCCCATGTCAACAGTTCACCTGTCTTTCCTCTGCAGTGGGATTCTTGGCTGAATATTGAACAATATTGAATATTGAACAATACTGAATATTGTTATTCTCTCACATAGTCAGCAGTTTCCTGAATTCAACTGCCCCACTGGCAAGATTTTCAATAAAAATACTGTGAGTGAGGCATATTTCATCACAGTTCGTGTCCTAACCTTTTTCCTGAAGGGTACAGCTACACTCCAGAACTGTTTTCTCCCTCTTTCTGCACTCCCTACACACCTGGTTTGAAACAAATGCACTCAGTGTTGTGCAAACCTCTATAAATATTTTGGAAAAGCAAGTCTGAAACAAGCAAAACCATCACCCTTCTCCCTGACTTTAAAGCAGTTAACACGACACTTCAGACATGAATTTCAAAGGCAGGGAAGGAGAAAGACAGCCATCTCCCACCATGGCCTTTCAGTTGCCATGTGTACGCTGCAGGATGTTCCAGCTCCCAGCCGGCTGCCGGCCAGGGCTCCAGCAGTAAAACGATCCAGCTACTGTACTCTTGAATCTTGTAAGATATGAGCAGCCGAGGAAAACAGCGCATGCGCTGAGCAGCGCGACCTTTCCCTCACTGAACGCAGGCGGCGGGGGCAGCCAGCAGCCTGTTTGTGTGCCGCTGCACCAACTTTCACCTACTTCTGCTATTTTGATCGCGCCGGGAGCCCTCGGCAGCTCCAGCGGCTGCAACGGTGGGTGAGAGAAAGATGAGAACAGGAAGATATGACCCTGGTTTGTAAGGCTATTTCTGTCCTTTCTTTTTTTTTTCCACCCAAAGGAACACATAAATATTTAGAAAACAAATGTGTTGCTGGATTAAAGTATCAAGCCAGTCACGTAAATGCAGACCTGTACACAGGGTGAGCGCTTTGCTTGTGGTGCTGCTGGAAGTTTCCTGGTGTGGGGCAAGTACAGCTCGTGCCCTTCAGTCAGTTGGTTTTCCTTCCACTGACGTTCAAAACTTCCTGATGGCACTATTAATTTCCACCCTGACACATTGCTCATTCTAGGTCATTGTTTATCCTTACTTACAAATGTTGAATCAGAAGTTGGCTTTGTCCCTCGTAGATGTGTTGGGAGGTTAGTCTGGTTTCCTAAGGGAAAGAACTTCAGCATTGCCTGCTCACCTCTTTGCCAAGCCATCCCTCCTAACCATTGGCCATTTTCAGCCTGATTTGAATAGATAATCAACTTCTCACAAACTTTGTGCAAACTGGCAGATGGTTTAGGGAGGAGAGATGGAAATTTTGGTCCACACTGAGGAAAGAGCAGGGGACATTCAGCCAAAATTCATTCTGCTAGAGTGCAGCAACCCTGCCAGTTGCCATCACACATGTTCTGGATGGTCAGGAGAGAGGTCTCATTCCAGTGCAGTGCATTCTGTCTCGAGTGCTCTTTGGCAGGTGGATTCAGGAGGGCAGCCTTACGTTTGTGTCCCCACAGAGGAAAAGATAGGGCTAAATCAGCCAAGATGCTTTCTATTAGACCTCAGCAACATGAGCTCCTGTCACGCATTCTGGCTAGCTGGGAACACTGCTCTGACCTAAATAAAGCACACTGTGTCTTTGGCACTCACAGTGGTATTAGTAACATCGAGGAGAGAGAGAGTTAATTGCGATGGATGACATTTAGGGGACAAATGGACAGGAACCCAGGCTTCCATCATTTGACTCTTATGGATGTCACTGTTGTGCAAAATAATAATAATAATTAAAAAATGTTATCACAGCTCCATTTTTTAAAGGATAGCCAGCAAAACATTACTGTGATTGAGCAACTGAGAGCATTATCATTACCTTTTCAAAACATGTCTCAGGGTAGTTCAGAAGAGGAAAATTAAAATACCAAAATGACAGAAAAAAGATTGTATCAGATGAATGCTGCCATTCAGATCCTGACAGTGTTCTTCAGTTTCAAAATCATGTTCTCTAACATCAGCACTTTGTTACATGCATTAGGGCTTCAAGAGGAGGGGGAAATGGCAGCTTAGAGAGGAAAGAAAGTGAGAACATACAGTACTGTAGTTAGGACAGCTTGGGAAGTTACTTCAAGTGGCTTAATTTTCACAGTCTAGTTTTCTTCACATGCAGTTCAGCTGATAATGAATCCAGATATAGTATTACCTTTGGACATGAAAGTTAGCTTTCTTGGCCAGTACTCAGAACATCCTTAACAATTGTGTCCCCAATACTTCACTTCTGTTTAATGATTGGAAAATCATATTGCTCAGAATGTACTTTCTTGCATCATCTCTCATATGAAGAACGAGAAGCAAATTTGTGTTATGAAGGAGACATGCTTCTTCCAGAGTAATAGAACTCTGTTAGTTGAAGGGCTGCTAGTATATAAAATTCTTGTAGAAGTCTGTGTTGTTTTGAGAAACACCTAAGTTTTGAATTACTGGAGCCTTGCACTTTCAACAGTTGGAGAAGGCAACTTGTTTCCTATATTTCCAACATTTGACTGCAAGGAAAATGAAGAAAAAAAAGTTTCTGTAATGAAAAAAGTAAACAACAGAAATTATTCCAGTAAACATATTTCTATTCATAATGGAGTCTGTAATAAGCCTATTTACAAAGGTAATTCAAATTATTTATATTAACCACAGTCAGCTCACCAGCCGATTAAAATAAAGTATCTCAATAGAAACAGAAACAGTGACCTTATAAACAAGAATAACGTCTGAGGGCAGAGAACTTTCTTGATTCAGATTTGATTGCAAAGTGTTAATCTTGAACTTCTTGCTTCCCCTTCATTAGTAGCTCCAAGAAGAACCTGAAAGAAATCAAAAGCTGTCATACCCATGCTCTGTAACTGAAACCACTTTGTAGGTTATTTTCACTTCCATGAGTCATCTGCAACTTGCAGGTAAATGAAGTCAAAACAGTCAAAAGCAAACCCCAAAAACCTTTCCCAAATTTTCAACTTCTGGCAAACACCAGAAAAATCAAAAAGGTTATGTTTGCTATGATTAGATATCTTCATTTTGCTTCATTTCACATTTTTGTATGCCAACACTCTGTCACTGTGGTAAAAACTGATTCATCTGGTGGAACAATAACAGAGTAATTACCCCATGGGGAGCAATAAAATAATGAAAGAACAAGTAGAAGAGAAAGCAGGGATAATAGACATAATGACTAGGAAGGCAAAAATGAGATAAAGCTTCAAGAAAATGATAAGCTAAGTGTTTTCCTCTGCATGTTAAAATATGTGAAGCTCTTTTTAGGAAACTATCTTCCTTCCCATGAAAAAGTATATATATTTGTGTATGTATATGCGTATAAAAATGTATATAAACATTTGTATATAAATATTGAACAAAGTTATATTTAAGTATTAAAACCAGATTGTGTTCTATCATTGATTTATTATTACATAGTTCCATTGTTAAGAGTTGGGATGCCAGGAACTTCTCTGCTGAAGGCTACATTATTAAAACTGCCTATAATGTTGTAGCCTTAGCTGAGGAAAATGCAGACCAGCACTGGAGATCAAAGTTCTCCCTCCACTGAAGAGGTGTGCAGACTTTTCCCAGCCCATCTGTGACCCTGGAAGATTGGCTAATAGTGAGAGAGCAGTTCGGTCTGTCAATTACCAGATCAGCTTTAGAAAAAGTAAGGGTTATGCAAAGCTTTGGGACCAGGACGTCACCAAAGCAGCTGTCTGCAGAGATTTGGCCACTATTAATCCCGGTCACGATGATGACCTACACGTCAAATTCTGAATCATGGGGTTAAGATCTAATTTTGCTCCCTTTGCACTTCAGAGTACAGATCCCCAACTTTTAATAATTCTGTGCTAGCATCCCCTAGGCTGACTGCAAGGCAGGGGCTGCAAATGTTAACAATATTTTCCTTTTCGGCTAATGGTTAGCACCAGCGTGCTTCAGGGCTGGCAGTGCAGCTGGAGTTGGGGACGGGGGCCGCGTTTAGCCCAAGGGAGCGCATCCAGGCAGGGGACAGGGGACATTCGGCAGGCCCCCGAGCTCCGCAGCCCCTCAGCGGCCACGGCGGCGCGAAGGGCTCTTCCCGAGCGGGCAATGGGCAGCGCGGTGTTCTCGGGCCCCGGCGAAGCAGCACGGGGCTGACATTGCCCTGTCACCAAGGTCAGCGGGCACGGCGCGGGGCCGGGGCAGCCCGGTGGCCCCGTCACTTCCCCGCGGGGCTGGCAACGTGCCACCGGGAACGGGACGGGGCGTGGAATGGGAGCACGGGGTGCCCGCCAGCGGCCGTCACGAGCCTCGGAGAGACGAACGTTCCCTCGGCGGGGCGGGGCGGGGCTGCGGAGCGCCGCCCCCCGCGGGTGTAAATAGAGGCGGCACGTGAAGGTGCCCTCACAGACGGAGGGGCAGCGAGAACCTCGCTGGCACTCAGCGCCTCACCGACCGACCGGGCACCCCCTGACCCCTCCGCAACCATGAAGGCCGCCCGCATCGCCCTGCGCTCTGCGGCCCCCCTGGCCGGGGCCGGCAGCGTCCGCAGCAGCCGCTTGCCGCGGGAGGTGGAGCAGTTCTCTCGCTTCTCGCCCTCCCCGCTTTCCATCAAACAGCTGCTGGACTTCGGTGAGAGCCCTGGGGGTGGCGGTCAGCCCGGGGCTTGGGGGGGGAGGCGGTGGTGTGGGGAGGCTCGGTGCGCGCTGAGGGTGAGCCCGGGCTGTGCCCCCTGGCCCCGCGGAGGGGAGCTGGGATGCGCTGGGGCTCTATTTGCGGGTGTTAATGAGGGTGTGGGAGGCAGCAGTTAATCGGCTGATGGATGTTTTCGTGTTCTGCGGCGCACGTTATCGAGGAGGAGTCGTTAGGTTTGTTCTGAGGGAGCGAACAGGCTGTACCCAGATCCGATTACCGAGCTGGCAGCTGTGAGCTGTGCTGCTCACGTGGCACGGTCAGACCGAGGTGTTTACAAAGGCTGGAGAGCTGCTTCGGGAGGATTACAGCATCACGACTGTTTCCCTCCGTCAGAATGGGAAATGTTCAAGTCTTGCTGTCACATAAACACATCACACGCATGTGCGCATAGGAGAACTGGCCAGTAATCACGGTCTTCTTTGCGATCAGCATAGTCCTGAAGTCTGTGGAAAGGTGGCAATTTGTACTTGCATATGGGAGAAAAATAGTTCAGCATGCTTTTTCTTGGATTTGTTTCATAGGCTTGACTAATGGATGTGAGAGGACTTCCTTTGCGTTTTTGCGCCAAGAGCTCCCTGTGAGGTTTGCGAACATACTGAGAGAAATTGAACTTCTTCCTGATAAATTGCTAAGCACCCCATCAGTGCAGTTAGTGAAAAGCTGGTAAGTAAAAATAGCCTGGACTGAGCCTGTGAAATAACATGGCTTCAACAGCTTAGTTGTCATCGATATTTTTGAGTAATATAAGACAGTAACAAAATGCACAGGCAATGCAGTTCATTTGTCAAAGCTGAATTGCAAGCTGTTTTACCTTGTCCTTGACTAGTATGCAAAAATTCAATAAAAAAAAAAGCATGGTTATGTTTTTTTAAAAAGCATCTCAAGTCAACAATTTGATGTAGCAAGGAAAACTTGCTTCTACTTTTTAAGAAGCAAGAGGAGAGTGAGTCTGTGCATGCCACATGAAAACAGAGCAGAGCTATATGGAAGATCAGGTTGTATTCTCATTTGAATCTCTCCCTTATAGAATTGCTAACAGAGCTTCCATTCTGTAGCAAATCGCCTTGACCTGTGAGGTGGGTGTTTATAGTTCAGTTAACATCGTCTCTGTAGTTGACAGTGATTGGATCTGATTTAACCTTGTTCTACTGGCACAACTGCAGCACTTGCATGAAGAACGAAAGTATTAGAGTAAGATCCAGAAACTTCTTAATCTAGTAAACTACAGATGTGCCTTTACAATATGCGTCAAGGCTGTCAGATGTTGTTAGCAAAGAGGCTCAAGTACTTAGCTTGTGTCAAAGCTGATCAGACCTGGAAAAATTTTTGCTTGGGTACTTTCCTAATGATGATTGTTAATTGGGTCTTCTTTTGAAATGCCTGTCTTCCTTGTCTTGAATTATAAGAGCAGTCAATGCTACTGCAGTGATGTTTTAAATTCCTTTCTGGGTGGCAAGCACAAAAAGACTTGCATGACTACTAGGTTTTAGGCAGAAGTGACTATCTGTGTTCCTGTACTGAGATGGAGCTTTGTTCTGAACAGACTTCAGATTTCTAGCAACTTGTTAAGAGTAATGACTTGAACAAGACACTGATTTTCTTGTTCCTACTAATAAAAATCAACTGATAGCATGTTCTTGTTTTCAATAGGTACATCCAAAGTCTAATGGAGCTGGTTGAGTTCCATCAGAAAAGCCCAGATGACCAAAAAGTCTTATCTGAGTAAGCTTTCTGTTTATTTCATTGACCTTCTGAGCATGCATTTGATTTTTCACAATGTAGTCACTTCAGAATGACCATTATCCTGAGCTGAATTTGATAATCTAGTATGAAGTGCTGAGCAGAGAGCAAGCTGGTATAAGTATCTGATTAAGTTAAGCAATACTTCTCATAAAAGACCTTTCTGTAGCTTTGTTTGAAGGTCATGCTGCCCCTCAATCTACCATGATGAAAAAATCAACAAAAATTATATCATATCCTAGCTTCTTTCTAAGATGTCAGCTAGGGGACTTTATTTTAACCCCAATACAGACTTTTAAACCCTTTATGCAAACTGTATTCTCCTCTATGCAAACTGCTTTGAATGAGTAAAAATGTCACAGATTTGACGTGGGTAATGATTATGTAGATTATATTAAAATATCAAACTCAGAATTCTAAGTCAATGAGGAGTTAATTCTAAAAAGAATGGGGAAAAAAAAACCATATTAAGACTCTTTCAGTTATCTGTGCTGCTCGATTAGATAATAACTTTATACAAAACTTGCTTCCAAGTGGTCTTAGAATGATATTCTAATAAGACTTTTTTTAATCTAGATTTATAGATACATTAATTAGAGTTCGAAACAGACATCATGATGTAGTCCCTACAATGGCACAAGGAGTAATTGAATACAAAGATATGTTTAAAGTAGATCCTGTCACCAATCAAAACATTCAGTACTTTTTGGATCGTTTTTACATGAGCCGCATTTCCACCCGGATGCTAATGAACCAACACAGTAAGTAGAAATTCTTATCTGTGGAAAAACTTTATAGAATCATAGAGAAGTTTGAGTTGGAAGGGATCTTAAAGATCCTCTAGCTACAACTTTCCCGTCTTCAGCCTCATGAAAAACAACTTAATGTAAACACAGCTTAGAAATGTTAGAGATCTGTTTCAGTTATTTAACTATTCTGTGTCTCGCAACGTCTGTATGACTTAAAGTAATGAGAGAACTTACAACTAGTCTGTAGTCTAGGAAGTAGTAAGCCTCGTGTGGAAGATTAGGCACTTATTTTGCATCTGAAAAGCCTTTAGATCTTGAACTGCACATAAGTCTGCTGACAGTAGATTGCCTTTTTAAATCTAAAAAGGCATAAACATTACTCTCATGTTATTGTCTGCTATGATTATAGTCTTAATATAAAATATTTTTTGTAGTATAGCAATTATGATTAAATACAGTATTTGTTTTCATCCAAAACAGCTCTTCTTTTTGATGATAAATCCAGATCAAGTCACCCGAGGCACATTGGAAGTATTGATCCTTGCTGTGATGTTGTTGAGGTAGTGAATGGTAAGTGTTCTGATATTGTCAACGTGATCAGTATTTGGTTGCAGATAGTTTGGGTAGGCAATGTGTGTAGTGTGGGATGCTGAGTTTCTTGTTGAAATAGCTGAAAGCAGTCTATCAAAACATGAGCTTTTATAAGTTATGATATATAATGTAGCAGTTAAAAATGTCTGAATAAGGCCTAGCAATTGTCAGATGAGGTAGGAGTGAAGATCATCTGTAGTGTTGAAATCAGCACTACCTAATCTTACATAATATCCCAGATGCATCTGTTTTACAGAATCATGGAATTGTACTGAAAACTTGCCCATGCTGCTGTAACTTCCTGTTTACTCTCAGTTTCAGTGCACGCAGTGGATTCAACAGTATAATGCCCTGTAAAACAAAGATTTACAGTCTGTATCACCTTAGCAGCTATCACAGTTAAAAATTGTATGTTGCCATGCATTAGAATGTTCTACAGCGTGTAATGCTCCATTTCACATACTTATTTAAATATATATTTCAGATGCTTTTCAAAGTTCCAAGATGCTGTGTGACCAGTACTACTTAACATCTCCAGAACTGAAGCTTAACCAAGTAAATGGTATGATTATGTCTTACTTGTTATTGTAGCCAAATCAATCCCTTTAATGAATCAAAAGGCTCTCATTTCTAAAGTCATGATGGTACATACCATTTGACTTGTCTTGTGGTATTTCCTCTGCACTTTGTTACAGTTGCCTCACTTAAGCTGTCAGATGTCATTGCATCTTAAAAATGTGATTTCGTGAGGTTATATTTACAAATTTGAGTACAAGGCTAGTCTGTACTTAAAATAAGTTCTCAGAGAGGAGCTCTGTATCTGGGGTGGGAAAAGTCTGTCTACTGACTGAGAAACACAGGTTCTAGTCTAAGCTGCCAGCATGTGGGATCTTGAGCTGTTGTCTTAACCTCTAAAGTCCTTTGCCTATGCCTATGGAATGGAATTAATAATTATCGCCAGCTTAATAATTATTACCAAAACAAAATTGTTCAGTTGGGAGGAAACACTCAAAATTAAGACTTTGTTGTTTGTTTTAGCAAATAACTTGATTATTGTAAAATTTGGATGCAGTACCAAAAAAAAACCAACCAAGCAAAACTATCTCCCTCTAAGTCTTGCCTGTCTTTCTCTTTCTTTAGGAAAACTTCCAGGAGAACCAATTAACATTGTCTATGTTCCGTCTCATCTTTTTCACATGCTTTTTGAGCTCTTTAAGGTATGTCAATATATGCTGTTTCTTCCTTCAGTTTTCTTAGCAGGAGCTTCGGTATTATTCTCTAGCTAGACTTGAGTGAAGTAGAGTTTTGCATTGGGAAGTAGCTTTGGCATTTTCTAGGAAAATATTTGGACATTTTCATATGGTGGTGGCAACTGGGACAGGATAAAGTGGAGAGAGGGAGTAAGTGGTACATGGGTTTGTGACAACCATAGAGCAATTTTGCTGTGGGGCAAGTAATGCATCTTGAAGTAGTGAATAAGGCTGAACTAATGTGCTGCCAACATAGGGTACTGAGTTCTGGCGGTCTTTAACAACTACTGAACTCAGTTTTTTCTTCCAGAAGCATACTGACTTTGAAGGCTATTGGTTTGTTTAATTTATATTGGCCTAGCTAGATGTTAGCAAAAAACTTATCTTCCAAAAAAGTAATCTTTCAAAACATAGAGGTGTGTTTTAGGTGTGAAAGCTCCTGCTCTTCTTATGTAAGATAAGTTGCAAAGTGTTTCTTGAAGCTAGGCATTGGTAGTAATTGGTGGTAACTGTGTTTCTGCGTAGTAATAGAGATATTAAACTACTTTGATTTTAATGCATGGATTCAGCACTGATAATGGCAACCTTCATTTCCATAGAATTCAATGAGAGCAACAGTTGAATTTCAAGAGAACAGTCCTTCCCTCTCTCCAGTTGAAGTAACAGTTGTTCTCGGAAAAGAAGACCTGGCCATTAAGGTATCTCACTGGCCATCTACTTTATGGCCTTAATATAATCCTTATGATTGCATGTGCTGCAGCAAATTCCATTAGAACTTGCAACAAGTTCTGTGACAACAGATTTCTGTTGATAGCCTACATCTAGAGCAATTCTCTAACTGAAAAATAATGTGCTATGAAACAAATAGCATTTATTACTGTTGGAAGTTTAGTACACGATCATAGTTAACTTCATTTTTCTTTAAATCAGATCTCTGACAGAGGAGGTGGTGTTCCAGTAAGGAAAATTGAGCAGCTGTTTAGCTACATGTATTCCACAGCACCAAGGCCAAGGATGGATGATGGTCGACAAACTCCTCTTGTAAGATGATTTCAATGCTCAAGTTGCTAGTAAAGTTGCTAGAGTATTGGGCAGGTTAATAATAAATAATTAACACTATGTCTACCCTACTGCTTTGTAGGGTATGCAGAGATTGAGCCTCATAGATAAGAATTAACACTATGAAATAAATTTAATATCTAGCTCAATGTGTCTTTAAAGGTATAATACGGAAGTGTTAATGCATAAAAGTAAGACTTGAGTGTATATATACATCTTCCCTCCTCCATGGAGGTTCTTTTTAAATAGTTAATTTCCATATGAAACTGATTAGAGATCTTCTAAGAGAAGAGGAAGTGCAAAGGACTCCTGAAGTCTAGGGTCTCTGAAAATTTTCTAGCTGTTTATCTCTAAGTCACAGGAGCTAGTAAGAAATTCATTTTGTACTGTACTTTCTTTTTAGGCTGGCTTTGGATATGGCTTGCCAATTTCCCGTCTATATGCCAAATACTTCCAAGGAGACCTAAATCTCTACTCCATATGTGGCTATGGAACAGATGCTATTATCTACTTGAAGGTATGTGTTTTGATTTTTGTAAAACTAAATAAACATTGATAACCACCGTTAATGCAGTGAAGTGACTACTTCAGTATCATATTTGAAGTAAATGAATTATCTGCTGATGGATAGAAAAGCTCTTTTTTTTAAAAAGAAATGCCAGTACGTTTAAAGTTGTTGCTTTTTTTTTTCTTTTCAAGATACTTAGCTGTATCTTTGAATAACTACTGATGAGAGCTCGAAATCAAATTTGGAGGTTTTCCTGTTAGGTAGATTTGGTGTCTGCTGGTTTGTAGAATAGAAAGTACCAGGGTAAAGTGAAGTAACAGAAATGACAAGATGCGAGTAGCAGATCTTTTGTTTCCCTTACTGTTCGTTCTTTACTCTGACAAGAAAGCCTATGTAAACTTCTCATGAAAGAGTCAAGTACCTTATAGAATTTGATATCTGCTGTGTAGCCTATACCAGGAATTCACATATTACTAATCTTCAGCTGTACAGTCTGGCATATAACACGCAATGTTGTTCTTGTAATAAGTAGCCAATGCAAAAAGTACTAGCTGTTCTTTTCTAATTTTTGTATTTGTTCATGGGAAGGGGAACTTGCTTTGAATTTCTTCTAATATACCAGAAGCATGATTCTGAGCATACTGATGCACCTGTAGAGAAGCAGTGCAAAAGGGAGAAACTGCTTGACTAGCTACATGTTGCATTTATATGTATGCCCTAATAAATCATGAATAAGCTCCTAGCTGCAGAATACATAGGTAGGAAAAGATTACATCTTGAAGTTTCTCTGTACCTCTGTGTATTTCTTTTCCAGTGCTTCCAGGCAGATTACAGAAAACCTGTTAAGGCCTATACAAATGCATAAATATGATCTAATGTTACTGCATTTGTCCTGCAAAACTTAAATTGAGAGCTGAAATACTAAAGCAAGTTAACTGTTGCAACTATTACAGAAACATTTGTGTAAATCTATTTTGTTCTGTCACTTTATTATACCTGAGGTATACTGCATGAATTTTCTCAGTGTAATTTCGATTTCTTTTTAGGCCCTATCAACAGAATCGGTAGAAAAACTTCCAGTTTTTAACAAATCTGCTTCCAAACATTACCAAGTAACTTCAGAGGCAGATGACTGGTGCATCCCATGTAAAGGCCCAAAGCAGACTGCAGCACTCTGAAGAGAAGTGGATATCCAAGGCATCCAAAGGGATCAAGCTGGCTTATCAGAGACTAGTGTTTGGAAGTACTCATCTACCTCCAAAAGGGCAAATTCTTCCATTTCAGGACTGTCAGAAGAGGAAGAAGATAAAGATGTTATAGCCTAGGCTGTATACATTAAATGTAAAATCTTGCTGTGGACTCCAGACTGAAGAAAATAGAAGTGCATATGTCTTTAAAGAAGAGATATGTGTATGGAGGAAACTCAGGCTATTTTTGTTGTGATCAAAGACTGTGGTTAGAGGTGTGCAATTTGAGTCCTGTCTAATGCTTGAATTCTGACACTGATAAATATCAGTTAAGCTGGTATATATTTTTCTCCTAGAATAGATATCAGCAGCTCATCTTACAGAATTCCTCAGGTTGATAGATGCACCTGTACTTTAAAGCTGCATTTAGAACATCTGGAAAATATCCACTTTCCTTACTATGAGACTACCATGCTATAAACAGCATCTGAATAGAATGGAGGGAGGGAGCCCTTGCCAAGTAGGAAGAAAGTGTTCTCCACACGTAAGGAAGTCACATCTTAACAAAAGGAACAACCCTATATTCCAGTAATCATTCTTAAGTGCTGTCTTGCTTTGAGTTACACTCAAGAAGTTGTTTCTTCAAGCTGTTCACGGGAAAGCTAGTGAAGTAAGGCTCCTGTGCATAAGGTAAATAAGAAGAGAGATTTTAACGAGGTAACTTGCTATTAACAGCCATAAGGTTGGCCTGCATCTAGCCTCTATCTCAGTGCTCAGGAAAATATGTGCCAAGTAAGTTAGGATTTTCCAGGAACTGAAGTTGGGCGTACAAGTTGAAATGAAAGGTTTTGGTGATTCTGTGTTATGCAAGCATGACATGGGAAACAGTATATTTAAAATGTCATCCTGTGATTCCTTTTCGTTAGTCTGTTAGATGACTAATGGGCTCAGTGCACTAAACCAACATCTGTCTACTGCATCTTTGTCAACCGTGTATTGGACCATGCTGTGTCAAAGTACATGGGGATTTTATACTTTGAGAGCTGTGATGGGCACTGAAAGTCTGTTAGGTTTTCAGGAAGAGGAGTGTTGGAGTAGAGTGTTCTAAGAACTGTCCTTTGTAGTGGAAAGGTCTTAAGAAATGAGATTGACAATATCAACAGCACTGAAAACTATGTAACAACTTTTAGGAACAGCAGAAGGGGGATTGCCACAGGAGAAGTGCCAGTGGGAGAGAGCTGTTGAGGAAATGGTCCATTCTTAAAGCTTCTACCTTTCCTATCTTTGTGGATTTTTTTTTCCCTCCTCATAAGCAAAGTAATGGAATTTCCTCAAAGGAATGGAAATTGCTCAACTGGTCAAAGTTTATCAGGGCTGTATAATGTTACTTGAATTTTTATTGACTAACTAGCATCATTATCTTAAGTGTACATGATCCTTGGAAGGAAGTTGCAAATACAGTATTCAAGGCATCCTGCTCAGTGATGTAAAAGTTTTCTTAAGCAGATTTGTATTTGGGCAGGAAGCTACTCCACACTCTACTGTGAATAGCAAATGATTTTTTAATAGCTGTAAGAGAAAGCTAGATCTACCTTTTGTGTTCTAAAGGCTTTTTTGGGGGTAGATTTCTCAATGGAAAATGAAGTAATACTTGGTTCATTTATTTCAAAAACTAAGTGATAATTACTGAGCATATTGACTTAAATACTGCATTGAGGCCACTCTTATTCCAGTGAATAAGCTGCACTCACCAAAGGTCACCTGTTCAGGACTATTTTTACTCAATCAGTGAATGAAATGGATAACAAAACTGAAATATCTTTGTCTAGAAAATACAGGTGTGGAAAAAACTGCTTTCACTGCCATAATATACTTGAATACTTCGACCTTGTATTGAATATAAGGTCACAAAAATATGTCTAGATAGTTATTGTTTAGTAAACACAATACCTCTTTGTCTGCACTCAGTAATGATTGTGATTTACGATCTTGTGATAGACTGTAGATCTGTAGCATAGCTTCAGCTACTGCAGGTTGGAGCTGTAATGTCTGTTTTAAAAGCATCTGAAGCATGTGGGTGCTGTAAACGAATGTCTAATAGTGCTTGCAGATAGAGGCGTTCTGGATAAGTATAATCTTGAAGTTGTATATGCAGAACATACAATGAAGACGATGTGTGTAGCACTTAAGGAAGCCTTATGGAGTCTCCTTTAGTATTAAAAACTAGTCAAGGGTTATCTCCCTAGATAGCATTTTATCTTTTTCAGCCTTTACTGAATTTTTATTCCTGGAAATAAAGTTGTAGTTTTAAGCCTTTTACTTGTTTGTAGATATGGAAATAATTTTATAATAAAATCTTTTTAATGATTGCCTACTGTTTTTACTTCTGCTAAGAAGTATGCTGCAAGTATAGGCCAATGTGAAATTTCAAGACAGATCAGATATGGCACGTGTGATGTAGTTTCTGGTTGTGAAGAAATCTGCAGTTAAAACAACTGTTTTAAGCCTCAATTTTGTTACCATGAAAACTTTCCCTTGTGTTTCCTGGCACATACGCAAACATGGTACTCAGTGACTTGCTTAAGAATTTCTTTTCAATGCAATTATCATATTGATCTGTTTCAATTTATTTTGCATTTGATTTTTAACTCCTGATGCTTGTCTTGTCCGTAGTAACTCATTACAACAGTCACATCAGGCTTGATTACTAACATCTTGCCTACAAAAATACATCCTGCCCCTGCAGATTCCTAGCTGCAGAATAAGGGTAAGCAAGTAACCTTGAAGTCTTGATGGGGAGAAATAGGGAACGTAAACAGCTTGCACAAGATAAATTAGTGGCTGTCCCAAAAGGAGTGGTTTCAGAAGCCAAATTGGTAAGTGACAGATGTTTTGTCTGTTGTGCCCATGACTGCTACCAAGCAGCAGCTGTGGGGAAAATCCAACTATTTCACTGCCCAATGGAGGTTCCTAACAAATTGCACTTAATGCAAAGGCTTCCCTAGGAAGTCAAGGTGATTATCTCTTTCCTTACACAAAACATACGCTGTGTAGCTCTGGAACAATAGGACAACTGGGTTTTAATGGCAGGTTTGAAAGGGAACTATGGCTATTGGACAAAGCAGACTGTACTGCAATAAGACAGTCCTGTGCAACTGGTCCTTTCACTGATTTGTGTTTTCGCAGGAATATCCTGCATTTGCCTGAATTTTGATAAGATGGCCTAGCTAGCTGTTAGGGTGCCTATGGCATCCTGGGGAGGATGTGTGCTGTGCAGCTGTGAGCTGGGCATGCTGCAAATGTGGGCAGCCTGCAACGAGTCAGACAAGCACATGGCCTTAGCGGGTAATGCACAGTCTTCCCCATGCTGTTCTCAGGCAATCTGTTCCACCCCAGTTCCTGCTGTCTAGAAGGCTTCAGAAGTTGAAATTTCTTTTTCCTTCCTGCACATAAGCTCATTGAGGGGGAGAGGCTGTGCACCCAACTCCTGACTCAGCAAACCCTGGAGGTACTGTGATTGGTTTGCTTTTGGCGTGTCAGAAGTGCAATGAAATCAACAAGTTTAGTTATGGCTGAGTGATATTCTGGTTTTACAGAAGATAAGCAGATGTTGCACTTCCCAGCCCTTTACCCCTGATCTGGACGTTACAAAGGTTCCTGAAGTCAACAAAAATAACACAAAAACATCCAGTGTTTTCTCTTCCAGGGTGCTAGATAAAATGCTGAACACTGATTCTGTTGCTAGTGCCTTGGGCACTCCTCCAAATTAATTTCTCTGGTGCATGGTAAGGGCTTGTTCATTATCATCTCTTTCCTATCACTTCACCAAGCTCTCAGATATACTAGACTTTGCCCTTAGTGTGTGGTAACGTCCCTTCTATAGCCTTATTACGAAATAAGCTTTGATATCTTTGATGAGAAGTACTACTGGACTGGAAAAACAACTTGTTCTCCATGCAGTGGTGCTGATGATCTGAGTAATCAAGTTATAACCCCAATAACTCTCTGCAATTAAGTCCATTTTGGTAAACAGAATGTAGAGACTGGCATTTGTCATTTCTTGGCTCAGCTAATTGGTGAGGGCACTAGGGAGGCATTGCAGTGCAAAGTGGAAAGGACACTTTTCGGTTAACAACTTTGATTTGGCTTTTCTTAGAAGCTGACAACACAACACAAATTTCTTTGTTTCCTGCTGTGTGAGAGGTAGCACCCCAAATAATGAACCTCCCAGTGCCTTGCTGGAGTCATGTAATTGAAAACCCAGACATGGAAATTGTATTTCCAACTCTGGGAAATACAGCAAGAGGAGTGGCCGCTGTTCCCACCATTGCAGGCTGTAGTGCATTCTCATGGAGCTGAGAGGGAATCTGCAGTTTAGGACTGCTGCATTTTAGGTTGCGTGATGTGATACATCCAGATACGTTCTGCCTGGGTGGCTCTAATAAGAAAAAGCAGTAGAAAAAAAAATCAATTGTTTCCAGGAAGGGACCTCTAGGGATCATCTACTCCAACCCCCTGCTAAAGCAGGTTCCTTATGGTAGGTTACACAGGGAAGTGTCCAGACAGGGCTTGTGTATCTCCAGAGAAGGAGACTCCACAACATCTGGGCAACTTGTTTTCGTGCTCTGTCACTGAACAGTAGAAAAGTTCTTCCTCGTGTTTGTATGTAACTTCCCGTGCTCCAGGATTTTGCCATTGCCCCTTGTTCTATCTCTGGGCAACACTGAAAAAAGTCTGGTCCCATCTGCTTGACTCCTGCACTTTAGGTACTTATAAACAGTGTTGTGATCCACTCTTCAGTCTTCTCTTCTCCAAACTGAACAGCTCCGGATCTCTCAGCCTTTCCTTACACAGAAGATGCTCCAGGCCCCTTCTGTTTACAAGTTAAGCCTTCTGTGCTATGTTACCTTAGTTGACAGGGCCTGAAAGTCGAGAGCCTTGGCAGAGGATTCAGCACACCAAGTCCCACGCGTTATCATAGCCCTACATAAGTATGTGTGTGCGTATGTGGGAGTTGAGCGTCTAAGCTCCCATTCTGGTGACCAGATCTGGTATTTCCCGAGGACCTCAGAAAACTCATCCTAAAACAGACACCTATTAGCCAGCTGAATAGTTCTCCCATCTTCAGACAACTCAGTTAACTGTGATGGGACCCTTGCTGCCCGGGGCACGTGTGGGCATCTGTATTCAGAAGGCTTCAGCTGTGAGCTGACTCCTAGCTCATTCATTGCCTAAAAATAGAGACCCAATGCCATGCAAGAAGGCCTGGTGTATTCTGCCTGTCTCCCATCTGTTGCTCTAGAAGAGAAATCTGTCTCAGGTCCTTTGTCAGCTCTGCCAGGCCCATGCAAATACCTTGTATGGATGCTCTTTGCTTTCTCAAGTATTAGCAAATGTGTCTGTTTAGGTAAATGAGTCAATCCCCCTTGCTAATTCTGGATGGCTGTGGGAGGCTGCAAACACACAGAGTTCAAAACAGCGTCACCACTGTCATTGCTGGCTAGAGGATAGATGATGGAAAATCCCAGACAACATTTACCCTGCAGCAGATGCCAGCGGGGGCACTGCAGAGCTGTGTCAGCCGGGGTTTCTGGCTGGCTGCAGTGCCTCGCAACAGCAGCAGGCAGTGAGGCCTGTGCAGTGCGAAAACCTGAAAGCTCTGTCCAGTATCCTGCAGCCTACTGGAGCTGTGCTCCCTCTGCCTGGGACACCCCATTACTTGATAAATGGCAGGCCTTTACAGAAAATTAGGAGTTAGCTGTAATTGATGCTGATTATTAAGACTATCGAGAAATCAGATGCACTGAAAGCGCTTTTCAGGTGTTCATTCTGGTGCTTGTGATTCCCTCTTTTTCTAGAAGCACTGCCATAGCACGTAATCCATAACACTTCTGGTTGATTTTTAACAAACTATCTGGTACATAGGGCGGAACACCTGGCAGGGTTGTTTGTCCTTCCCTCCTATTGGGGGTAGCGTGCCTCTCAGTCCGTAAAGTGCACTGCAAAGCGTATTGGTGGCCTGCAGCCACTCCCCTGCTTACAGAGGGTGTTATTGGAGGAATTCAGCCTTCGTGACGGGGTCGTTCTGGTGGTTTATGCCTCTCTGGATATTAACGGGTATGTGTCATTGCTTCACAGACCATAGGAAGCTGTTTGCTCGGGCATAAAACTGAGTGGGATTTTGTTGACGCAGAAGAGTTTGTTTGTACTTTATTAGGAGCTGATATAAAACCATCTGAACTCACTTGACAGCTCTCTCTTGTTTCCAATCAGCTTCACTTCAGGTTTTACATAAGTACATGACAAACAAAACTTCATTCTGAAAATCTGACTGGGGAGATTCTTAAGTTCTCATAATTTGTACCATTTGTGGAGATGCCCAGAAACAACCACTGGTCCAAATCACTCCATGTGCAGGGCCTTGGGGGCCTTGCCCTCCTGTTCCCCTGCACTTCCCACTGCTGCTTGGGTGCCAGCCTGCACCCTGCGAGCTTATCTCTTGTGGCTGAAGGATGGAAACAATGCATGTCACACTGCCAAAAACTGCTGATGATTTTTCAAGGCCACTGGATGATCAGTTCACTTAAGCAAACAAGAAAAATAAAAATCACCTTCTGCATACTCCAGTGACAGCATCTATGTTAAAACTGCTGGAGAAATGGCAAAGCTATTCACTAGATCACCATCAACTGCTGCAGGCAGACCTCAGAAATTATATTATAGAGATTAGTATTCAGAGCTGACTGAAAGAAATGTTTTTATCCTTCTCCAAAGACCTCTTGTTGCCTTCTCCTTTGCTCTGCAGTGGAATTATATTCTCCACCTGGGAGTATTGATGCTAAGGGAGAGGATGTGCCCTGACTTTAAATCTACACCACTGCAGTCCAGCAGAGCAGAAAAGAACCGCAGATCCTCCTATTTCCTTCCAGGAATGAACACATCAGCTGCTACAGGAAATGAGAGTTCTGTCCTCAGCAGCATGTAGTGTCAGGGGGTGGTCAGTTCGTTTCATGAGAACAGACAGGAGATTCAGGCAGAGCTGTTGGTTCTTCTTTACTTTTTCTTTGAACTATGTTAACACAGCAAGTTTGCTTTTTTTCTTTTTCTAAGACATTTCTAGCATAATCAAAGAACATTGGTGTATGTTATATTAAGTTTTCACTTATAAAACTTTTTTTAAAAATAGTACTTTCCAGAAGTACTTTCCAGAAGTAGTTATTCAATTGTTCTCACTTGTAAGAATATAGGTAAAATATCAATAGGCTGACTCTAAGCAGTTTTGAGAACTTCTGCTGATGGAATTTCCATAATGAACTCTGTTCTTTGTAACATGATTCTAATGTATGCTAAACCCTTATTTTCTCATTTTCAGGCAGTACGAAGTATCATATAATGTGATCAGCATACTAACCCACATAAATGTTGAACAATAGAGCAGTGACAATTAATTTTTAGACCTCACTCTATGTCCACTGAAATCTATGGTAAGCTTCCAGCTGACATCACTGAATGGAGAACAGAGCCAAAATGGCTTGAGCTGTTGGACAGCAGAGAGACACATGTGCTCGTGAAGGTCTCTAGAAGACAAGAAGCATACTCACTTCTAACTCCTTTAGAGCATAACCTCAGGGAAGTTTCTGGTATCACTGTGTTATCTCCACATGGACTACAGAACAGCGCATGCTGTGAGGAATTTACAATGGAGTGACACACCGAAGAGAAGGAGAATGTTACATACTTTTAGACATCCAAGACACATTCACCAGAAATGTGCATACACACAAATAGCCAGTTTAAAAGTACTGAGCTGGCTGACATCTCTTGTTTCGGCCTTGTCCCTCTGGTCCAACATAGTGCAACTGGCATACCAGTAAACCATGAACCTTCCAACCAGGTGAGACCAAAAGCCCAGGTACAAAATGGGAAGCTTGGGTGCAGAGCTGCTGCTTGCTCCAAGGGGTAAGTGCATCCCTGTCAAGCAAAACAAGGAGCTTGTCCTTGTGCCCACACCACCACGAGCTCTGCTGGGATAGAAGGGCTTTGCCTGTGCCTGGAGGCAGAAGGACAGGGCACAGCACACAGCAGTGGCCAGCCACAGCTGGCGCTCATTTCACACAGTTGAGGCTTTTTTAGAATAAAGGATTAAGAGTGTCCAAAACCCGAACAATGTGAGGGCCTGCTTCAATAATGTTAGAAGATTATTCCAGCTGTTCGGGGCTGGGAGCCTAAAAAAGCCAAGCATGTCTCCCATAGTCAGTGTAGCTCCAGACACTTGGAAGTGAATGGGTGGGTTTAAGCAGAGGGCAGGTTTGCGGCTGGTGCTAGATAAAAGGACACAAAACACTGCTGCAAGCAAGGAGAGAATGATTATAAACCTTAAGAACAACCTTCAGGAAACTCGTGGCTGCTGTTCAGCTGTTAGCTGCTGGCTCCTTTGTTCTGCTTACAGCTTTCCATCCTTTTTTTTTTTCCTCAGCAAAAACACTGTGTACGCTGGGGCCGCAGGAGGCAGCAGCGGCCTCTCTTGGCATTGCTCTCACATTCTCCAGAGAGAGAAGCAGCAAAATGATGGGACAGCATGTTCCCTGCCAGCCACTCCGGGGACTTGAAAACATGTTTGTGTCAAGTCAGCGAGAGGCCACCGGGCTGGTCACGCCACCGCCCTCCCTCTCTTCCTCTCAAGGCTGCTCGAAGGAACACTGTCAAAGTCCAAGCCCACGTTCGAGGCTGTCCCAGGTGCTGCTGGCAGTTTGTTCCTGCCCGTGTGGAGTTGCTTGTCCCACTGTGACCAGTACACCCAGCTCACCCCAAATAAGCAGGAACTGCCTTGATCCCTGCCCCAAGTTAGAAAGAGCTGCTCAAGTGGGCGCCAGCCACCAGGCAGGACCTGCTGCTGGGTAACTGCAAACCCAACAGTGTGGACAGGTGACACCAGGTGGTATGTCCTGGCCATCTCCAAAGTTTGTGAGAGTATGGGAAAGGGATAAGGATGTTAAGGTGACAAAGGGTGTGCAGCCCCATGGCAGACTGGGAAGGGCTGGCCTACGGCCTACAGCATGGAGATGTGTATGGATGGCGAAGGTCAGATGTTGGTGGGGCTTCAACCAACTGGAAAATGAAGAAGAAAGAAAGCTGCCTGCCCACCAAAATCTGTCTGTGCACCCAAGGAGTAAGGGACATTTATCTGAACAGACCTTGTATCAGCAGGCTGGATAAATGGGGCCCTGTGGCCTGCAGAGCCACAGAGGTAGGGAGGTTCCGTACCCCAGCAGGCTTCCCACCACCCTTGCTAGAAGAGGGAGCAGGTGTAGAGGAGATGTGGGATTCATGAACCATCCCATGTCAGAGTTTTTGAAGTTCACAGCGTGCCTAGGCTAATCCATTTTCTTCGCAGAGAAAAAACAGAAAACTACTGTTAAACTCATATTAAAAATATGAGCTCCAGGAAGCTTCATGATGCCATGGGTAACACAGCTTGAAAGCTATGAGTACCCAGTGTCACACCCAAATGCACAGCAGCTAACACACACATGCAGGGAGGGGATGGCACACAGCTCTCTCCCATCTGCATCCTCCAGAAAATTCAGCCCCTGAGCGCCAGAGCATGCAGTCAGAAAAACATTGAGATGAACTGTAAGTGTTACCTTAAACAACAGGACTGGGAACATCTAAATGTTCCTGTGTTAAACCCTCCAAATAATTTCAACACTAATCCGACAAAAATAATAAAGCAATCAGCTCTCAGTTTTATTCTGAGAGCTCCATAACCCATAACCCACAGGTCACAGCAGGCCCGACTGCATTAGAAACCTTTAAGACAGGGAAAACGCAGCAGCACATACTGTGCTCCATCTACACAGCAGCTGCAAATTACATGATCAGTGTCCTGATATATGCGCAAACAGATGTAAATATAAAAGTTCATTACTTTGCTTTCCAGATGGTCAAAATTCCTTCAGTTGAGAGGAATTTGACTTGGTGTGTGCACGAGCCTGTGTAATTCATTTCAGATTATTTTTAACTTTTCCTTCCCAGTAGCAAAAAAGCTGCCCTAAGCAAAAGCTACCAAAATACTGTAAGGTGAAAGGGAAAGTTATCACTGAAATTCTGTGGATTTATGGTAAGGGAAAGGCAGGGCTACGGGAGAAATGGACCCAAATGACACGCTGGGATTTCCAGCAAGGTTGGCTCAGAGTCGCTGGCAGTGAGAAATTTGTTCAGCGCTGACACAGGCAGACAGCACGACCTTGAGTTCATGGAAGCCATGCACATTGGGAAACAACAGGAGTGACTCACAAAAGTGTTGGCTCAGCTTTGGTAGGTAGATGTAATTCAATTGACTTCTTTGCAGTTAGCTCTATCGGGTGATTTTTTCTCTGCATGAATGTTAAAATACCTATGTTACTTTCTGTCTGAAAACAGCTTTGTACTGATCACAATGTTGTCTCCTCAGCCTTGCTCTCAAATGTGCTGTGTGCTTGTGGCCTGCCAAGGCACCTGCCCTGCCCTTTTGCAGCACCCATGTTTTTGTGCCGCTTGAACAAGTGTCCATGCATTTATAGGTCCCACAATTCTCTTTCCACTTTTACAGAGCATCATTCTGAAGCAGATTTTCTGCAAGTATTGCTACTCTTCTGCTCCTGTGTGTTTTTCTTCAGATCTTCAGAGTTACCTGTTCTTGGCCATTCACCAGCTGGTGGGTTTTGTGAGGTTATCAGGCACAGGTAAAGATCCCTTTTCTTGACCAAACTTGTCTGCATTCAACATCCATTCCCCTAAAATAGACAGTAAGCTTATTGCTGCACTCAGTGCAGCTCCCCGTTGACAGTTGCTATTGACATAATCTAACCCAGTGCTAATTGCAGTGCAAATAGCCAGGTGCCATATCAATTGCACTGATAAAAGGCTGAAGTGCAGATGTATTCTGGCACTAAGCAAAAGTCTGGTAGCAGCATCCCTAGCCAGCCCTCTCTGGAAACAACACAGCAGTGTTTTTTACACCAGTGGTGTAAAAATCATCCTGTGCCATTCTGTCTCCATTTCAAATGCCTTAATTGTAATTTAGCAGCATTTCATGGGGTGCCTGTGCAAGGCAAAGGGCTAAGGAAATGTTAACTGTGTATTAAAATCAAACAGGTCATTGGAATGCATAATATTCCTAGTCGCCTTTCCACTTCATGTGGTACAAAGCTTAAGATGCGCTTGGAGAAATGGTCAGAAATAAATTTCTGAGCAGCCAACAAATTTCATCTGGCAGTTGCTGTATATAGCAATCTTTTCTGACCCACTCACTCATCTGCTGTAGCAGAAGTCCCTGCCGTTCCCCAAATAAAGACTGTGGTAGATCTTTCCACTACTTCAATATAATTCTTAGGGGGGTTAAGGTGTCAGACACTAGCTAGGTTTTGGCATCTCTGCTAATAGCATGTTCTGCACTGTCATTTAGTAGAAGAGCAAACCCTAGGGAGTACAAGGAAATGCTACTTCCATATCCTGAAAGTAAATGGAAATATTGCTGTGTCCGACCCATCTGTATCTTGCAGCATTTCAGAAAAGCAGCAGCAGCCCATCAAGAGCCCTGCAAAGCTTTGAGCATGCTGAAAAGCTAGCATGTCTCCTTGGCTTTTCCAAGTTTAATAAAGGTACATAACAGCACAGGCCACCCCAGACTGTTTCAATCTTCCTTCCAATCTCAAAAACTGAACTCTTGTATATTTAATTTACAGACATTTGCCCCACGGGCAAAATGTTCTGCCAAAACTCTTAGTGCATTTTGAAAGGGCATTCCTGTAATATGAAGGAGCAGAGCCTCTGTGATCATTTTAATTGGCCCAGCAGTACTTTCAGCTAAAAGCAAAGCTGCTGCCTTTCATGGCAGACCAGAACCTTTCCCTACCCCTAATAATTGTGTTTCTGACATTTTATAGAAATAGTTGTCTGTCTTGCTCTGTTTGGGAGATATATATAAGCTCACAATCACAGCAGTTGATTCTGTCAGAACTGGTGTATAGGCTGTAACAGACTGCTTCATGGAAAGAAATGATCTTGCAAGATGGCAAGTGATTTTGAAGAAAGAAAAGTTCACTAATGCCAAAACACTTGTGGAATTTATTGGTTTCAGCCCTGATACCCCGACTTGAGTTAAAAAGCTCTGTTCTGAATCAGAGCAAAGATTTGACTGGAACATCTTTCCAAGTCTCTTCACATATGAAGAGTCAGCTACCTGAACTCTACAACTATCTGAAAGGAGGTTGTGGCAAGGTGGATGTTAGCCTCTTCTCCTGTGTAACTAGCTATAGGACTAGAGGGAATGGCCTCAAGTTGCACCAGGAGAGATTCAGGTTGGATGTTAGGAAAAACTTCTTCTCCAAAAGAGTGTTCAGGCTCTGGAATGGGTTGCCCAGGAAGGTGCTGGAGTCATTGTCCCTTAAGGTGTTCAAGAAACATCAAGAAATTAGATGTGGTACTAAAAGACATGGTTTAGAGAGGGAATACTCGTGGTAGGTGGATGGATGGATTAGATGACATTGGAGGTATTTTCCAGCCTTGGTGATTCTATGAATGTGTGAACACATGCACATGCCAGTGCACATACGGACCCATACAGTCTGCTTTCTTCTAGTCAGCAGTTTTGGTCCTAAATGTTTCAAGATGACTTAGGCAGCAGCAGCATCCTCCACACAGCCAAGGCCATGTATGAGCATGGGAAGGGCTGCAGGCAATCTGTCTCCTTTCTTTGCTGGCTTTTCAAGCGCTAAGGGCAGAAGGAGACTGAGATCCAGGCTACCTGTTCCACGTGGTCCCAGAGCCCTAAACTTGTAGTTTGGGCTTTGAACATTTTCTTCTTTATAATGCAAGCTCACCTTAGTGCACTAGTGTACTTAATGCACGCTATGAGAGGAGTGAGGGAAGTGGAATTAGCGCCCCTTGTGCTAATGACCCCAAGGCTGAGCATTGCTGCCATTCAGTCAAGCAATAGACTCTCATCAGGTAGCTTGCGTTTGAAGGATTTGGTGCCACTGGCTGTTGAGTGTTGCCTTAAAGTACCAGAACTGAGCACATTAACAAAGTACATTGTGCTTTAGGACCATTCTGTATGCAGACAGTTGTGTACAAAGTCACCTTTGCAGAGAGAAAACATACTTGCCTCATTTCTAAGCCTCGTGCAACTCATAAGGTCTTGATAGCTCTGCATGCAGTGGGAGACGAGAGAAAACAGCTTTCCCCACCATCCACAAGCAACACTGGAAAAGTAGCCTGTCTCAAGGATGACTGATCTGCTACAGGCTGAGAAGGAGCCGGGTAAGATGAGCTGCTTCCTCTTGCAATTTCCCGAGTTGCCACTTTGCAGTCTCTGGCTCCTCTCCTTGGCATTAGATGGGCATGACCAGCGGCAGTGCTGTAGAATTTATCTGGTCATGCTGTTTCAGGCTTGCTGTCCGGGTATCTAAAGGCTGACCAAATGTGAATAGTTGTTTAAAGATCTTGAAGGAAAACACAGTCCTGAACACTTCTAGATTGACTTTGATTTTGGTTTCACCTACATGCTCTCTCCATGGATAAATCTGTAGAGTTTTGAGTCAAGCTGTATCCAATCAAACATCAAATGGGGTAGGTTTAAAATGATTGTCAGAGCATTTTACAAAGTGAATGTCTGTGAGTAACTGGATTATGACTCTGCAGTGGCCCACAAAAATGTGTGGGGTGTCTCTCTGTCTCTATGCTTGTAGATAGGATAACAATGTATTTGGCTTAAGAATATCTCTTATGTACCTTTAAAAAGCACGAGGTTGTTGTCTACTGAGGAGTCACTAAGGGAGCTGTGGGAAAGGCTTGTCAGTTGGAAACAAGAGTTCATTCTTTGTGCTCTTGTTTAAATATTCTAATAGGCTGTGAAATGCAGTGAAAATTTCTCAGACATGACTACATTTTTACTGAGAAGACAAGTAACAAAAATAAATAAAAATAATAATAATAAAAAAATTAATCTCACAGAAAACACCAAGCAACCCTGAAACTAATCTTCTGTTATTTTAGGTCATGACTGGGTTCAAACTTACAGCATAGGGGTTGCAGCCCAGTCTCTATTTCCACTTGCAGCCATCCCATCTGTTGCAGCTTTGAAAACATACCAACATGATCAGAAGTTATATGACAGTATGAATCTTCAAGAAATCTGCACTGAGAGTAATAAGACTTACACATCCAGGTGCCCCCATGCCTCACTTGGGCAGCTCCATCTAGTGCACAGAAACTAGATGTACTTTGTCTTACTGTGCACTACAATACGATTTAAAAAAAAAGAAAGGTTAAAAGGTAACAAATAATAAGGTTTGCTTACTGTTGCTCTTCTAATTCCAACAACAGAACCAATTAAAGTGCATCAATTAGTTTTTTTTTTTTTTTTCTGCAATGGGGATGTTCTCCAGTGTTTTTAACAGCTTGCAAATTCCTTGTGACTGTAATCAGCCTGATCCCACTGTGTTCTCTGTCAGATCCCACAATGGCTGTAATCTGGCACCTGCTTGGGTACAAAGCTTGGAAGTGAGGCTGGGTGCCCGCAGAATGAAAATTAAGCTTGTTCAATGTGAAGAGGGAGGATCAGGGGGAATTTAGGAACAGTGGCGACAGTCTTTTTTCTTCTCTCTCAGCAAGAGAGTCCTCAATACGACAGGTCAAAAACACTGCTATTATTCTTCCTTAAACCTCCCTCTTCCAGATGGAGAATCTCACTTCCAGAAGCCATCAACATGAGGATGTCTTCAATGAGGATGTCTTCAGTGTAAAACCAGGCACCTCCTTCTGTCTCTTCTGGACTGTGGAGACTGTCGCTCTGTCAGACTGTTCAGAAAGAAAGAAATATTTTCTTGCCTTGTCCAGTTGGCAAGTCCTCTTCCCCATTCCTGTCTTACACAGATGCATTGCTTAGAAAAGCAGTGGCTTTAGATAACCTAAGCTTTCCCATTCCCTCAAAATTCACTTTAGAAATCTTTCATCATTTTAGTAAAGTACATGGACACACATTACAACTTTATTAATATAAGGAGTCATTTTCTCACAAAGACAGTCTGTGCTGTCTTTGAAACGCTGTTAGAACTGAAAATAGTTAAATAACATTCTACATTGCTGTTCAGCTAAACATAAACAGACCCATGGACTATTCAACATACACATTCTGATGGATGAGAACTGAGATGTAAAGAAAGCAGTTCAGATAAGGGCTTCTTTAAAAACATTGAGCTACATCAGAATGAAGTTTTATCTCGGGAATAGGGAGGATGGGCTTGACTGGGACATGGTGTAGTGATGGCACTCAGCAGGTCAGGGTGGTGGCTGGACCTGATGATCTTGAAGGTCTGTTCCAACCTGAGTGATCCTATGATTCACCTATGACTGTGGAACAGCTTTCGATATAGATGTAACACTTGTTAGGCCTGTTACTAATAGTAAGAGTTCTTCATGTTGTGCTTTCTGTCAGCAAAGTGATTTATAGTACTAAATAATCTGCACATTCCTTTGGGTGCTGTTCTTGCCACTTTGCTGAGCAGAGGCACTGAACAGCGTGGCTGCTCTTGTACAGATGGGAAGAGCCCAGCAAGCTGTGAGCTCTCTTGCAAAGAGTTAATAATGATGAGAAGGAACCACAGCATCAGCCAGAGATGCAGTGAGAAGTCAGGGTGGCTCCTGATGATGGGCACAGCTCACCTCCCTTCTATCAGGGCCCAGAGTTATTGGAGTCTAAAAGAAGAACAATGCAAATGGACTGCATCAAACTGAAAAAAAGAGAGTTAAAAATGGGTTTTATCTATAGGCCAAATCATACATTACTGTTGCTGCAGGATACCTACAGTGCACCCTGCATTTCTTCCCCTGAACTGGAGACTGGCTCTGACAGGAGAAACTGTTTCCTGGGAACCAGCACCAGCAGGTTCAAAGGCACAGAGCAGCTGACAAGTCTGAAACAGCTCAGCCCACATCTCCTCATCATGAAAACACCTTTCAGTTAAGGTGGAATTATTTTCACCTGTGCTTAGCTGCGCACAAATGAGATATACAGTCCAAGTTAGTAGGCTAGGATCCTTTTGTAATCAACTGTCAGAAATTTTCATATTCTTCACAGATCCCACCCAGCACCATGGATGTGTGTGAGCTGACATGGCTAAGTCCAGGGCATCTGCCTTTTCTACACCAGGGTGTGAATTTAATGCAGGTCACGGTGAGAGTGGAAACAGAGACAGCATCTTCTAAAAGCTCCCAAGGCATGAATAAGAACACACAGAAATGTCAGTGCTGCAGATTTCAGTCCTGTTCCCAAACTACAACAGATAATGGAAAAAAATAATACAATTAAAAAGGATAGTATTATGACAAAGCTTTATAAGGTACAGACAGGTGTAGTGATCAATGAATTAACACCAAATTCAAAACTGATTAATGGGTAACTACTGCAATCCTGACTGTGGTCATGATACAAATCAGTTTGCCCATTTCTTTCTGGGAAAGCTTCCCTACGACTAATGAACATGCTACTTTTTGACATTATCCTTTCTCTTACTCGTAAAATGACAGCTGAAGAAAATTAATATGAAACAGTACCAAGGGCTGCTCAGATTGAATCTAACAATATCTAGTAGACAGGAGAATAAACACTGATAGAAATGGAAGCATCATTGCTGGGGTCATTTACGCTAAGCTGAACAAAACATCCAGAGATATGCTCATTTGGAGGTGCCCTTCCAGCTCAGCTTCCCCAAGGAGGCTCTGAGGAGGGCCAGTGAGTGCCAGCCAGCCCTGAGGCCACACAGAAGTGAAGGTCTGCGTGAGCACAGGGCCTGCAACTCCGTGAAGGTGCAGGCAGCAGCACAGCACTGGCTCAGTAGATTATTCCTTCTGGTTCCAGCAGCAAGTACTTCTTCATGGACAGTGGGATGGAGAGCAAGGGGACACCCCGGTGGCATCTTTCTGACAGCGTCATCCGAATAGCACATCTGCATAAGTGCATGAGGGATCGTGGTGAGTTGCTGCACACACTGAATAAAGAGTCATAGAAATCCTGGTGCCTCTGTAAAACACAAAACAAGACGAGTGTTTCAGGGCACTCAGCTTCTCTCCTTCCCCTCCCAACACACAGCTCTCAGCAGGAGTGAAAAGCCCATAGAGCTGCCCTGGTGCTTAGAGCCTCACAGGGCACCAGCAGGTACAGATGTGCTACGCTGCAACAAAAGAAGCAAACGTTAAATAAATCTAACTTACACGTGACCTAATCTGATGTTATACTCTTGCTACTTGACAGATCTGGACAACCTGGGTGTTGTAAAGATCTGGACACAGAGACAATCTGGGTGTTGAAAAGGACAGATTTGTGTCAACCTTTTCTTTTCCTTCAATTTCGTGCCAAATTTTGGCAAATAGCTTTGAGACCTCAACAGAAAATAGAGCAACAGTAGGCTTTTCCTGATAGGAATGGTTCAGTGACTGGATTTTTTCTTTTGTTTTAGACTGAATTTTTTGTTTGAAGAAAAAAAAAAAAGTCATTTCCTTTCTAAACACACTTTTTGCTCAACAAAGATTTATTTTTAATTATTATTACTTAGGTGGAAGAAAGACTTTTAATGTTTTATTTTGAGTTCACCCCAAAAAACTTCTTTTTCTGAGCAAAGCTGACCTTGCTGTTCCTCTGGCTAAATAACTCCACATTATAACAAAGATGGTATTCCCTAAACATCATTTATCATGTTTAGAGATAGTGGTGTACTTAATTTCAGCACTGATCTTTATTTTTTTTCTGAAAAGTACATTATTCATCAAGAACAAATTTTAAACTAGAATACTGGGATTATGCAGATTTGTGAAGTAATGGGACAATTATGTCAAAGTGCATCCCACACTTCTGCATTCAAACATCTCTTACTTCTCTGATCTCCCATTTTTAATTTAAATTCTCCCTTGCATTTCAGCTAACCAGTCTTATAGAAACTTAGCCTGTGCAACGTAGCCTAAAAATATACAGTCATACACATGTAATGTGGTACTTCTACAACATCTTCTGACTTAAAAATAAAATAATATATACATGTGTATAAATATACTCATTGGCAGATCTAAAGAGACCTCAGTCACACGCAAAATGCCTTTGCACTTGCTGAGCTCAGGGGCAGTTGAGCATCCCTGACATTCTGTGATTCTGTGATTCTGTGATTCTGTGATTCTGTAATGTGCAGCCCTCCCTGTCACAATGTTGCAATGAGAATTTCTCAAAAACACACAAAAAAAAGAAGTCATGAAATCTATGGATGACACAGAGACCAATTTTTCTTCATTTATTGAAGCAGCATGACCTTAAAACACCTTTTTACCTGACATACTTGGAAATGCAGTATTTTTACAGGAATTTACTTTTTTTCTGAAAAACCATATTCAGCTAAGCTGCGTGAAAACCAAACCAAAAAAATTCACCTTCTGTCCTGACTGCACTGGCCTCTCTCATTCCCCTTTTCAATGATAAGCTTTTGCCTCTAGCTGCAGCATAGCAGCAAATATCTCACATCACTGAAATGCCCACTGCTGCCAGGACACCACACAGCAGTCTATTCTCCTTGCACATTTTCAACAGATTTGTAGATGATACCTGTCTAGAAAGAAAAAAAGAAACACCCAGTTTTTGTTCAGCTTGTGTCAAGTGAATGATATTAAACGGGGAAGTCCCAAACACGATCATATGTTAGTCACTTTCAGAAGCATACTTATTTTTCTGTGGCCAGATATGGATAACAAACACCAAGCTTGGATTTAACTCCTTCGCAACCCATTAAGAGCTTACCTCAAAGACATCATCAGGTATGGATGCTTTCCACTTTGACGTTGATTTGATGTGTTCATAGCTGTTGACGACCACCTCCACAGCCCTGGGGTAGGAATGACAGGCTTGTAGCACCTGTAGAGAGGATGTACAAGGATCATTAGTACCACCAAAAAGTTGGGGCCAGCCTGGCTGCTTGGCAAGAACAGTGTAAGGACATGCTGAAATATACACATCTAAAGACTTAGGACAGGATGCTGTTGGTGCTGGAAAAGACACAAGCCCCATCTACACTGCTTTGTGCAACCCACAGGAAGAAACGTGAAGCTGCCCCAGTTGAGCTGTGCATGCCCAATGCAGCACCATGCAGAAATACAGAATATAGAGATAGGGAGCCTGCTGATGGCAAGGGACTTCATCATCTCAATCCAGAGATAACTTGTTTATAGCTGAGTGCCTTGACACCAGTTGAAGCCATGCACAAAGGCCTTGCTCCAGCTCATGCAGCTCAGAAAAGGAAAAAATCTCATCAAATGAATAAAAGATGCATTTTTATGGGAAAAATTAAAGGAAGACTAGGAGATAACACAGCTCAGAAGTAAGAGTTCCAACCCACACAATGTCCATGAAACAACCGCTCTGCCTAATAACCTTAGTTCAGAAGTAAAAAAAAAACAAAGCTTATTGTCACTCACATTCATGGAATAATGCTTTGCATTCACACTGTACTACATACAATTTTGACACACACCGTAGACAGACTTACACAAACAAGAGCATCCCTCTGGGATAAACATCATCCTACGTATTATACAGATGGCAAATGATAGATTGGAACTGTGCCCCACTCCATGCAATAGGGGAAAGATGGAGGCAGGAAGAGGAGACCCCAAGTCTGGCTCTGAAACACACTTTAGAAAAATGGAAGTTATTTTGCTACAGACAGGGGCAGCTCATTCTGGTCTCAGGACGGCACAACCAAAACTTTGGTGCTTTTTTCAAAGGTTTCTGGTTGCTTGGCTTGTTGAAATTTTGTGTATACAATGGAGGAGTCGTACAATTGTGCTCAGGGCAGAGATGAGTGAATGAGTCCTGACCACAGCAAGCTTACTTTGTTGCTTGATGTAAGAAATCTGCCAACTACAGTGCTTTGGGTTTTGAAGACCTTTAGAAATTGTTTGGGAGGGATCCTGCAATTATTATTTTTTTTTTCCATCAACTACGAGCCCAGATTTGGAATTTCCCCTTAATTTCTCATATTCTCTGGGAATAAGCCAAAACTTCACTGAAATCCATTTCAGTTTGAATGGATTTGTATTTTTAAAGGCCAAAAGGGATGAACTGAACCATCTTATGTTTTCACCAGTCTTTGGTAGAGGCCATAAAATATGCATTTCCTACAATCCAGTTAAGTGTATTTGGAGCAAGGTTTGATGAAAGCATGTAGATTTTCTGGAATAGGAATGTCAATCAGCCCTGAAAAACTAGGCTTGAGCCAACATTTAGAGTTTGAATTTTCAGACTGATTGAGAATGAAAATTGGATCTGTGTTGAGTTTCTGGCATTAACAATGATACCGATCTTACAACAGATTTTGGGCATTCTGGGACTATAGTTCACAGATCTCCTGCAAATCCCAATATTATCAGACCCTCTCATCCATCTCCTGTTCAAGACATCCTTTCTCTCCATCCCTCTGCTCTGTACAAATCTATCCTTAACCTTGTGGAACTGCAGGGGATATATCCTGGCTGCTCCATGATTCAGTAGCAGCTGGTAGCAGACATCGGGCTGGGCAGCTGGCCGCACAGATGTCACTTTTATGATATACTGTAGGGGTGCACAGCCGTTAACATCCATGACGTTGGCTTCTGCTCCTGCCTCCAGCAGCATATGCAGCAGTACATGATCACAGTTCCAGGCAGCTTTGTGGAGTGGGGATTTGAAGTCCTCGTCACGAGCATTCACTTCAGCTTTATAGTCTAAGAGCATCCGGCAGATGAGGTGGTGGTCGGGGCTGTATGTCTGGTCCTTGTAGTGGAGGGCCCAGTAGGCCGCACAAGCCAGGGGCGTCTCCATGTGGGCATTGAGAGCATCAACATGAGCCCCTTGTTCCACGTAGAAGGCCACGAGCTCGGGGATACCCAAACGCGCGACAGTGTGCAGAGGGGTCTCCTCATCTTGGTTGTTGGTTTTTATGTTCACGTTGGCTCCTGACAAGGAAAGATTACGGGAAATAGTCAAGGCAATAAAATCCTGGTTCAGACATCCCTCTGCTAGAGCTGTGCTACCCGAGGAAATAGTGGGGATGGGCATTTATCTTGAAAGATGCTTGCAGTAATGCAAACAGTAAGAGATGTGGATTCTGCATTTCTTAGGCCTCTGGGAAACCCTTAAAACTTCAGATTCTTGGATCCCTATCCCAGTGTCGTAGATTGGCCCTGAGCTGATAGAACACCTTATCTGAACATTGTTTTAGAGCAGCACTCAGGTCCATATCTCTTTCTAAAGTGCCTTTTCCTATAAAGAGCTGAAAGAAAAATGAGATCACTATTCCTACTCCTTAGACGGTATTCAAAAAAAAAAAAAAAAGGAAAGGAAAGAAAGAAAGAAATTCCACATCTGAGGATCTAGTCCTGTTTCTGAGCTGCTAACAGAGCTCAGGTTGGATTTTAGGAAAAATTCCTGCAAGAGTGATGATGCATTGAGACAGGCTGCCTAGGGAGGTGGAGGACTCACCGTCCCTGGAGGTGATCAAGAAACGTGTGGATGTGGCACTGAGGGCCGTGGTCAGTGGTCATGGTGGGGATGGGCTGCGGTTGGGCTAGATGATCTCAGTGGTCTTTTCCAGCCTTAATAATTCTTCGATTCCATAGCGTAACAGCTCTGTTCGCACCTAATTTATATCCCAGCTGAAGCAACATCGCCATCTGCTGCCTAGCACGGGAGCTGCGGCAGGGACAGACGGACGGACAGGCCCCGGCCCCGCGCTGCAGTTGGCGAGGTTTCCGCCGAAGCAGCGGCAGGCTGCTGGGCTCCCGCCCGCTCAGCGGGACTTTCCCTCGTCCCGTCCAGCTACCAGCAATTTGCTCTAAAGAAATGCAAATTACTGGAGGGAAGAATACTGAACACTGCTTATTAGAACAGAGGAAGGGTTGGCAAGAGCCTGTTCCCCAGAGCAAAGCAAAACTACAGTATGAAACTTATATTTATAGCGGACACATAGTGTGTATATATACTGTTACATATCAATGTACAGCAGAGCCAGTAGGCTGGGGAGAACAAGGGGGTTCTTCCAGCGGTCGAAGGTGCTGAAGTCAATGCTGGCAGCTGGGTGGCCAAGCGTTGCTCCTTGACCCCTGAGCCTTGGCAAGCAGTCGATAAAGCACTCACGCAAGAGCAAGAGCAAGCTGTGTGGCCACCCCTTTCCAGCCAAGTGGCCCTTACATGGCCAAACTTATGCTAAGACTGAGGAGTAATGACTGAGAGGGAGAAAGAGGAGTCAGAAATTACCGCTGGGCTGCGTGCTAATCCCATTAAACCCAGCTGGGTGTTACTTGTGTTACGTGTGTGTGAGTGTATCAGCAACATAAGTTTGGAGGCGGTAAACAAATCCCAGCAGAGCTCAGCCTGGCTGGCGAGTTGCCCAAGCCAGAAAGGGCTGAACAGCCTTTGCCTGAACTGACCTGGTGTGACACCACCGGGAGCAGATGGTGGGGTGGGAGATACCTCTGGAAACCTCAGTGCAGGGCATCAGCAAACACCTGCTGACAGCTTCTGGGTGGTACTGCAGGCACACACCTGCCACGGTTTGCTCCAAACCGTGCCTGTTTTGTTTGGAGTCTCTGCTTTTAGCTCACACTGAAATTCAGGTTAACAGAGTGCTTAGGGAAAGAGGCTGGCTTGCAAAGCACTGTTATTTGCTTGCTGATAGGTGGGTGGAGAAAGCCTGCAGAATACAGCCTTTCATTTGCTGCATTTTGTAACAGTACATTTGACTTTTAAGCTTTTCCATGGTAGCAAATGCAGCTCCTGCTGTCAGGCCTGTTTGCTTTGCACAGGATACAACCGGCAGTATTTATTTTCCTTTCTAACAAACAAAATAATACGTATCTTTTCAGCAGAAGTAATGCAATGTGGTTATTCATTTGTGATTTCAGATCCCCTTGCCCACTAATCATACTTGGTCTCTGCATCTCAAGAGAAGCTTTCAATAACAACATATGTAGCAAAAAGCTAAAGGTGTTGGTATTTGCCATGGCACAGTGTGACAAATAAGGAAATCTGTCTATTTGTAACTCAGGACTCCAAGCTGCCTGACTTTGCTATACTTTGCTATATCTGTCTTAAAAAGTCCCGAGTCAGCTTCCTTGTGTTAAGGACACTGTGGAAGGAACATCAATATATTTATCTGTGAATTGCATCTATTCATAGCTTCATTTGCTACAGCCAATCAGATATATAACACATCTAGCTCCAGGAAAACAAAATCTTATATAATAGGCTTTTTTCCACAGTTCCTATGTAGATGCAAGAATTTGACTGCTGGCAAACTAAGAGACAGTATGAAAAGCTACATTTGTTCTACCAGGTCTAGGTCTTAAAACATAAGTGGATTGAAGAATTTATGGAGATAAAAGAAATCTGAGCAATAAGGAAGAGGCTAGGGGTGCACTTCAACATGAGAGCCTTTCAATAGTGAATCTAGATGAGGAAGGCAGAAAAAGAGTAGAGAAAAAGAAATTCCCTGATTCAGAGGACCTCTGCTGCTGGGGGCTGACCAGGCAGTGGGCTGGAGGCACTGAAATGGGAACTGACCCTGGAGCAAGGGCTGGTGGCCAGGGACAGGGAGGGGCAGGGGAAACTTCATCTGGTCAAAGAGATGGGGAGAAGGAGTCAGCGATGAACAGGCGAGTCAGCTGTGGATGAGAAGGGTAAGTATACACGGATTTGGAAACTTGCCTCCTAGGAAAGACCACAGAAACCATCCAGAACTTTCCCTTACCTCTCCAAATCAGCTGCTGGGCACAAGGAATGGAGGTTAGTGTCGTACAGAAGTGCAAGGGCGCCTGCCCACTCATTGAAAAGCAGTTCAGCTTAGCTCCATGGTTGCAGAGGATCTTGAGACACTCAACATTTGCTGTTTCACACGCTATGTGGATTGCGGCTTTCCCGTTGGGCCGGCAGTTGATGGTAGCTTTGTGATTGAGCAGGACTGAAAGACTCTCCAGATGCCCGTACATGACAGCCAGATGAAGTCCAGTTGCCCAGGATATTTTTAATTTGTAACTAGGCAGCCAGTATCCTGTACAAAGCGAAAAAGTGTTACCATCCTTGGCTAAGATTTTCCTTTGGATTATCTATCTACTGAGAACAATTGAGGAGGAAGGGAAGTTTGGAGTTTTGGTTTAATTTATTGTAATTTTACCAGCTAGAGTTCAGTGCATGCAAAGTTCTCACAAACATAACTTCATTTTCATTAGGTACTTTTACTATGTGCACTGAATAGTCTGCCTTTTGGAGAGATAATTCCCATGTAGATGTACTGAAGGCAGCTTTTGTTTTTCTAGTGAACTCTGCAGACTGAATAATAATAATCTTTAAAAAACGCTCAGAGCATTTGAAATACCATCAGCCAAAAAATATGTGGGAAATGGACTCTTCAGTCTGCCAACAGCTGAACAAAGGTGGTACTGGAATTAGAATGCAAAATCTGCTTAGGCCTGTGACTCAATGGATAGCTCATCCTTCTGTTTCTGCTTGGGAGATTGCAAGATCACGCATGCCAGGAGCCGGCTTTGTACTCCTAGTGATGCATTGCATGTAGATGACCCCCAACAATGTGGCAATGTGGCAAAGTATCACAGCCCTTCTGCCTGCTACTGCCCCTGAGGAGCATGGAGTGAGGAGTTCTGATGCTGATGTGAATTAGGTGGAAGAGACAAATGGAAGCAGGGGCAGTTCAGCAAGAAATTTGGCTCCAAAATGTTCAGATTTTTGTCTGAAAACTTCACAGTGTTCTTTTTTTTCCCACTTACAAACAGGTGTAAGACCAAATAACACTTAAATGTTTGTTCCCAAGACAGGACTACATGCACAGAGACAGTCTCTGAAGTGATTACTAGGATCATTTGCTTTAAAAAAAGAAAAATAAAATAGTACTGTGCAGAAGGGCAGAAGACTAAACTTCCTTTTTTTATCCTTGTCTATATTTATTTTTAGGGTATAGCTGCTGCTTTTTAGCTAGAATGTGCCCATGAAATGTTGGTTTAATTTATTTTGATCTCCTTGGACAGGTTTCTGGTAAATATTGTTATTATTTAAAAGATAGAAAAGTACTACAGATGTGTAATGAGGCCAAATTAATTCAGACCTTAATTTTTGAATCTTGAGCTCTATGTAGATTTTCCACCTTAATTTCAGATGAATACAACCTTTACAGCATTCGTATGTTCTGTATTAGATAGGAAGACAGATGGAGAGAGGAAAGAGGTAGAAAGAAACAAACTGTTGGCAGAGAGAAAAACTTTTTCATCACATGCCCCCAAACTGGGTGCAGAGTAGGTGTGCTATATCCCAGAGTCTATGCACACAGCATAGCAGTTTTCTTAAGTCATCTCCCCACCTAGATTTGCATTTTGTATTTCTCGTTGTAACCAACCTTGTAACAGCCACAGACATCCCTGAACCCAAAGGGATGGGACCTGGCACTGAGCAGGCAGCGGGAACAGCCTATGTGGGAGGCCTCTTTCAGCTCACCTATTTCTTGGGGTGAAAAGAAGCCATGGTCCCCAAAAGGGACTTTTGAAGCTCCTGTAAGAGAGGTAGTGAAGCCCCTCTGCCACTGGTGACTTCCCCTTTACCATTCATCAAAAGGGAGCTGTGGCTAAGCTCAACCTATTTTGAGTGCTTAATAGGGTGCCTTTTCCCTCCTCTAGGAAATCCTCCTCCCAGAAAGCAAACTTTGCATGATAGCTGATAGAGTGCCTTCTGCAGATACACTGCTGTGATTTAGGCCACGGGGTGCCTTTATCCCTCTACCATTTGAAGAAAGGAGAGACTTGTACAAACGTGAGGTTAGTTCTTGTTGCCAAAAGATCCACAATTAAAAATCCAAGCATTATTTCTGCAGTTTCAAGTCACAACCAAAATGCATTTTAGCCTGCTGAGGACAGAGGAAAAGGGATTTTAAGATACATTCATCACTGTGTGGGTTAGTTCAGATGCTGTCCCCAAGGGAACTCCTGGCTGCATCATCCTCACCATTATGTAATCAAATAAGCAGAGGCTGATCATTAAATATCAGGTAAAGATAGGAAAAGAGAAGAGGTGGGATGTTGTCCCTCCATTATGTCACAGAAAAAAAAAAAAGGTTCTGTTCTGCTAAGACTGGTGTTTATCTCCATGCACGCTTAACTTCTGGCAAAAGCTGGTCATTACTGTCTTCTAGATACCCCATGAGGAGTCTCTTTAGCAAGAAGGCAACAAAGTATGTAGATTTTAGCAGAAAGCAGATTTGCTTCACTGTTTTAAATTCTAAGTTTTTGGCAATTCAGTATCTGTCTGACAGCTGTTTTGGATTTGGTAAACTCCAAAAGTCTTGCCTGGTTGTGTTGTTGTTTCAGATGACTTTTGATGAACTAGCACATCCTCACTTTCTGTGAGCTTGAAAAATACAGCTTCTCCCCACCAGTAACATTCAAGTCCACAGGATTTCTTTAGATCCCCTAAGCTAAGGAGAATTCATTGCACTATTGTAAATTGAAAAAGGAAGAGTGAATATTTTGTGTTTCTAAATGGTCTGTTAATTGGACAGAGAACATGCAAGAAATTGGTATACTTCACTGCATGGGCCTATTCTGGGCTTTGCACTCAAATCCTCTGCGAGGAAATAGTAAAGGTCTCCTCTTTCCAGGCTTCCCTAGGGCTGCAGTAGTGCCTGGGTGGCGTGGAGGCCGGTGCTGCTCTCTGGCCTGCCCTCCACCAAGGCCAGCAGCACAGCTAAGCTCCCCTCCGGCAGTGGCTGCGGCCACATGAGCCTCCTGACACCTCTCCCCGTGCGCCGCCTTATTGCTGCAGCTTTAGAACGGACACAAGGCCAGTTTCTGGAAAACTACCCAAGCCCACCTACTTCCTGGCCTGTGAATGCTGTCACATTTACCTTGTTTGTAGGACGCCAGAATCAGATTCTCATCTTCCACTTCAAACACCGTGTCTACGTCTATTTTCTTTTGGTTCAAGAGCTCTTCCAGTGTTTCATAGTCATTGGACTTCAGGGCTTCCAGAAAGTTCTTTTTCACTAATTTTGCAGCTTCAGCTCGAGTCATTTTCCCCTGCATATTCTCTCCTTCTTTATTTGTCTCCTCCACTTCCATTTCCAAATGTATTTATTAGTGCTGTGAAGAGGGGTACACTGAGGTCCCTAAAGCGCGGTTACATGCTGAAGTTCCTGAAGACCAGAAGGTAATTTTATCACTTGGTCATGCTGATCTGCTTGTTCTATTTATATGAGGAGCATTTCAGGCATCAAAATACCACTCTTAGATATCACCACACTCTTTTTATGAAAGTGAGGACAGACATACTAGCAATAACACCAGAAAAAATAATTTCTCTACAGGTTTTATACACATTAAGCTTCATTAACCATACGGTTAACCTCTGCTCCTGCCATGTTATATTAAAAGACATTAGTCCTGAGTGTTGTTTCTCAGCTGGAGAAACACATATTTCCTTTCATAGTTACCTCTGCTGATTTACTGATGGCAGTGGGATGTGATGCTCTCTCTGCCTTCCAACTAATGCATTTCAAAAAGAAAAAATCACTTCCCAAGGCACTCTTCTAGTGGGAGGCAGCTCACTCTTCGCAGGACAGCACTGGTCCTGTTGGTCCTGCTTTCATTCCTCTGGCCATCAGGACAGGCCTCCACTAGAGCCCCCCAGCATGCAGGGCTCACAGATGCCTCAGCATGTAAAGCCTTGGGGATGGCTGTGTTGATCCAGCCTGGTCCCCTCTATAATGCCCTGAGCAGCAGGAGAGCCTCAGTTTGCTCAGGGACCTCAGCAGAGGCAGGTGGAAGTGCCCCCAGAAGGAGAAATGCTGCAGAGCTGTGTGGCCACAGGATGGGATGGAGAGCTCATACACCACAGGGACTTTACTTGCAAACTAACTTGTGCAAGCTGAAGAGGCCACACAGCTCCATAGACACTTCTCCTCCCACCCTACATACCTTTCAACTAAATTCAGACTGCTCTCTATCCCCCAGACACTTTCCCTTCCGTCTCACAACCCCAGCACCCACTGAACACCTCCTGCCTTTATTTTCTCATCGTGCCAGCCCTGTCCCTGTGTCAACACTGGTCTGTGACAATGCAAACCCACGGCACAGCCAACATGAGCTGCTACCAGGCCTCACGTAGAAGTGGCTCACACATGCACCTGCTTGGGCCATGGGGTGGGACCATAGCTAGCAGGCGGCTCTCCATACTCGATTTAAACCATCCAGCAAGGCAGACTGCACACAAGCATTAAGAAGAAATCTTCATGTCTGCTTTTCCTGTGAGTTTGGCTTCCAAGCAGACTGATGGAGACATAAAAGCTGAGTGATGCTGTAAGTCAGGGCAGCCTCTGTGTAGGTGTTCCAGGGGCTGGGCTCTTCAGGCAGCCCCATGAGCACCTGCAGCATCCCCGCCCATGAGATGCTCACTAACTCTGTCCTACAGCCAGTGCTCACCAGAGATGTTACAGGACAGCAGTTCATGTAGAACTGTGAAATCTGTAGATATATAACTATGTATACATATAATGAATACTTTATAAAAAATACTTCCCTGAAGTATTGCACTCAGGCTTGTAACAGAGACAGTGGAAGGAAAATGTCTTGCCCTGGTGTTACTGGCTGCATGCAACTTATCTGTGTCTTTCTAGGCTTACTCAAGGGAGGGCCAGCATCATGCTCTCTGAATGATTACACTCCCTCCTGTCTCCCTCTTACTTTGCTCTTCTTAGCAGATAATTCCACCCCATGCTTTAAGGAAAGTGTTAATGCTTGTCTGGCACGAGCAGAGGAACAAATGTGAACCCAGATCCTATGGACTTCTTGTTACTCACACTATTTTGTTTTTTAAACCACTGTGTTCCTGAGAAGTCTTGGATGTACAAAGCGCTGATATGTAGTTGACCTCACTTACACTTTTTGGTTTGAAATGGACTAGATTTTCATCTGCCTTTCATGAGCAGCATTAGATGACATGAGGACATTGAATCCAGCCATATGCAGAAAGGATCATGCAGTGCATCTCCATGCAGTTCTGCAACCTGAAGGCTGAGATGCACAAGCTGCACATCTGCTGGCCCACTGTGCTTGCTCTTGGTTGACAACCAAGGTGAAGTAATTTGTGAGAACTAGGCCCACAGCGAAAGAGAAAGCTGATTACAATCACCTCTCATTTGTCGTGGCCCTAGAGGATGCACAGAGTGCACCTCAGATGCACTACAATTTGCTCACCTTTAGTATCTGGTATGGCCGTGCTCTGGTTCTCATAAAAGTCTCAAGGCAAATGAGCTTAAAATAGAGAAAGAAAACAATCGTAGATATTTATGGCTGTTATATCTATGGCTCTCCTGTATGCTGCATTTTGATCTAACCTTGAAAATCTACTCGTATAAGTACACTGGTGATTTCAGTACAATTACATATGAGAATAAGGAAATGGTTTTGTATTTTAGATTGACAAATATTAACAAAAGACGAGATGGACTTTCTAATGGAAGCAAAAAAAAATATTTTCTCAAAGAGTATTAAAGGTATATTTATGATTATGTAAATATGGCAAGCCATTGGTGGGGCTGAGAGACCAATTTTTACAACATACGTCTATTTTTGCTGTATATGATTTCCTACAGATTTCTCCCCACCATACCACAAGGTGGCAGTTTGATTTTGAAATTTAAAACTGATGTCATTCAAGCTCCTGGGCTGCCAAATATCCTGAACATCTTACAGCGAAACAATGGCTCAGCACTTGTTTAATAAAAATAACAGTACCAGAATTAATTATAGGTTAGACTTGAGGCCGCTGTGATGGCATCATGCAGATGCACACACTATATCCACTAAGAAACATGGTTTCTGTATTTAGAATCAGTGGTAAAAATGACACAGCTGCTAACGCAGGCACACATTTTCAGAGGGAAGACAGCTCCCATCTCCCACCTCCCAGGCCTTCCTTCAGCTGCATGCAGTTCCACCCAGCACCCCATCTCACAGGACAAGCCACAGGCTCACAGACACCTGCATCTCATTGGGGTGGCTGGGTCTGCCCCTCCTACGTGATGACAGCAGGGCAGAAGAACCTGCTGTGAAGGGATGCCACAAGGAGAAGGGAAGGCCATGCTTTTGGGGCACGTGCTGCTTTCCACTTCAGGCAACGTGAGTGCCATCACTGACTGCAGATGGGCTGCTGAGGCCCTTCTTTGTCCAATAAAGCGGGTTATTGCAGGCTTGTCCAAAGTCCATTGAAGTCAAGGGAAATATTTACACTGGTCTCAGTAGGCCATGAGTTCTATTAGGCTGGGCACTGAGCAGCAGATCTGAGCCAGGGAAACCTGCCCGAAGGGGAGGGCATGAGGAGCACCACGGTGATATTATTAGAGGAGCCAAAATGAAAGCCAGAGATGTGGTAATAAAAGACAAGGATAGCCTTAAGGAGAAAGTGTACTGGCAGGCTGTGTAGAGTGCATCTCCTGGGGAGCCTGGGGCAGCCAGGCCCCTCGCTGGCACCTGCCCATGCAGAGCAGCAATGCTCTGCAGCATACACCTCACAACTCCCAGCGGTACTGGGAATGACCCTGACTGTGGAGATCTGGAGGTGAAGATCAGCATCCCAAACCTGATGCTGGGGCAGGCAGACAGCCAGCAAAAGGAAAAACACTCCAAAAGAATGGCTCTGATGCAAATGGAGGTGTCGTTCCCAGCTGCAATAGACAGAAAGACATCCTGGCTGAGAGCTGAAGCACGCACATCGCATCGCCGGTCAGTGGCGCTGCCAGGGGGAACCATGGAACACAGTATGCAGCCTGCAGCTCTGAGCCTGGCAGCAGCATGTGAGCTGGTGAGACTGCAGCTCTGCCCTTTCCTTCCCCCAGCAGGTTGCTGGCTAAAGTGGGTTACTTAAGCGGGAATAATACAGCCTCCATGTGACGCTGTCTGCACTGCTCAGAAGCCTGGCATGTTAAAGAAGGAAACGTACTGACTTTCAGGTCTGTGGCCCTGAAGCAAGAAACAGATCATTGAGTTAATCCCACACTTTCATCTCATCTGAACAGTACATGCTCTTAAAAATGCTGTTGCAGAAGTGATGGCAAACCCTTGCCCTGCTGTGGCACTTACAGCACCGGCAGCATCAGGCAGGCTCTGCCACCCTGCTGCCCACACTGCTCACAGCTCCCTTGTTTCTCCTTGGCTGCTCTCAGTTCCCAGCAGAATAAAGCACAGTCCTTTTACCCAGTTGTGTCACACACCTTTTTCCAATATTTATATTGATCTTTTTTCCTTGTTGTACATCCTTCTGCCTGCTTTACCTAGTGTTATATTTCATCAGATTTTCTTCTTCCAGAATTCTGACCGTGAAGATTATGTAAAACTTTCCCATGCTTCCTGCTTTATTTCTTAGTAAAATAGGTGCAAACTATATTCTCCAGGTGCTCAGCTTGTAAGTCATCCCTTGAGAAAAGTCCTCTGTAAAATCATCCCTGTGGACAGATAACTTGAAACCATCTATGTGTCATCATTTTGGATTCCTCCTCTTGTTTTGTGTTGCATTGTTTCACTCTTGTTTTCATTTGCTATGGATGGAGAAAAAGCATCCCAGATCCTCAGAGGCACTTAGACATCAGACTTCTGAGATACTGGCAGTCACACTCCTAGGAGCTGAGAAGCTTCCAGAGTCCTGGCCTTCCACTTCTGTCTTCAGAAAAGCAAGTATAATTTAGAAATATGTATCAAGGACATGCTTTATCTCAAGGGATATATATTATGACACCAAAGGTTGATGCCAGGAATCCTGAATTTTGTTCTCACAGAGCTCGTGACTGAAAGCTTCATAACAAAAGCGTAGCTCATTCTTCTATGGATTTCTTTGTGGTTTTCATGAGTGCTATTTCCATCTTCAGCTCCAGGTATCTGTTTCTTCTGTTGTTTTTTTTTCAGATTATTCCAACCTCTATTATCAGTGTATTTATTAGGATGTCCAGAAGACATAGGGTATTAGAATTGGCTTAGCTATTGGTATTATCATAGAATCATAGAATCATAGAATTGCTCGGGTTGAAAAGGACCTTCAAGATCATCAAGTCCAACTGCAACCTAACCATACTGCTCTAACAACCCACCGCTAAATCATGTCCCCAAGCACCACGTCCAAACGGTTTTTAAACACATTCAGGGATGGTGACTCAACCACCTCCCTGGGGAGCTTGTTCCAGTGCTTAACAACCCTTTCTGTAAAGAAGTTTTTCCTGATATCCAACGTAAACCTCCCCGGGCACAACTTGAGGCCATTTCCCCTTGTCCTGTCACCTGTCACCAGTGAGAAGAGACCAGCCCTGCTCTCACTGCAATCTCCTTTCAGGTATTTGAAGAGAACAATGAGGTCTCCCCTCAGTCGTCTCTTCCCCAGACTAAACAGCCCCAGTTCCTTTAGTCTTTCCTCATAGGGCATATTCTCCAAGCTCTTCACCAGCCTTGTTGCCCTTCTTTGGACCTGCTCCAGCACCTCCATGTCCTTTCTGTACTGGGGTGCCCACAACTGAACACAGTACTCGAGGTGAGGCCTCACCAATGCTGAGTACAGGGGCAGGATGACTTCCCTAGTCCTGCTCACCACACCATTCCTGATACAAGCCAGGATGCCATGGGCCTTCTTGGCCACCTGGGCACACTGCTGGCTCATATTCAGCCAACTGTCCGTCAGCACACCAAGGTCCCTTTCCATCAGGCAGCTTTCCAGCCACTCCTCCCCAAACCGGTAGGGTTGCCTGGGGTCGTTGTGACCGAAGTGCAGGACCCGACACTTGGCCCTGTTGAAACTCATATGGTTTACCTTTGCCCATCAATGCAGTCTATCCAGGTCCCTCTGTAGTGCTTTCTACCCTCTGGCAGATCAACACTCCCTCCCAACTTGGTGTTGTCTGCAAACTTACTGAGCACTCAATCCCCTCATCAAGATCCTTGATAAAGATGTTGAATAGAAGAGGCCCCAGCACTGAGCCCTGGGGGACACCGCTCGTGACTGGCCGCCAACTGGATTTAACTGCATTGACCACAACTCTCTGGGCCCGGCCATCCAGCCAGTGTTTCACCCAGCAGAGCATATGCCCATCCAAACCATGGGCAGCCAGCTTCTCCACAAGGATGCTGTGGGGGACAGTGTCAAAGGCCTTACTGGAGTCCAGATAGACCACATCGACGATTATGGTCTTAGCTGTTGAGTTTAGGATGGAATAGTAAGGAACTATTTCTCAAAATGACCCCTAATATAATTTACTTAATAGTTGTTGTCTTTCAAAAACTGCACAGAATCCACTTCCCTTCCAAAACAATTAAATAACATCTTTATCCACATAAAATACTTGCAGGTTCCCTTGGGTTCAAGGAGATGAATATTGTAAGCAGGATGCATATATAAAAAATCAGATGAACAGGATTTTTAATGAATGGGAAAAAAACAACAACAAAACCTTACCTAAACATATTTATTGGAAAATTCTTCTTCTATTTAATTTTTTTTTCAGCTTTGTATTGTAGCCTCTGACATTATTTAAAGTCGTGGAATTTTGTAAGCAAACTTACAACATGAATCTCTTACACTTCTTCATCCTGATGAAATGAGGCATGAACTGTGGGCTTACATGAAGTCTGTAGAAAGCAGTCCTTTAAAGACAAGTGTTGCTTCACAGCAGCGAGACAAAACCAATTCATTGCACAGAGGAAGAGCCCCACAGGCGGCTGTGTCTCCCCTGCCCTCTTTCAGACCAGACTGCGGCTTGGCCGAGCTCCCTGGCAGGGCTGCCTGCTGCTGCACTCTGACAGTTGCTGGCTGTGCGTGAGACATTCTCACCAGGCTGTTCCAGCCACTTCTGCCTTGCCTGCTGAAATCACGTTTTTGCAGAGCTCAGCTGGTGTGGGTGAGATCTTTCCTATATGCTAGATAGGTATCAAATAAAGTGACTGAGGTCTAAAGATAGGCAAACAGCCAAACCGTGAAAGCATTTCCAGTTTTGCAAGTGTAGCAATGCTCTAAAACCCCAGTCCTTTGGGGTCCAAACACTGAGGCATGAAGGCATATTAACACATCCAGCAGAAGCAGTATTCTCTGAACAGCCATCAAGCATCCAGCTGTTTGCTAGTCAATAAGACTGTTCCTGCTCCAAAGGACTAAATTTGAAGTGATGCTGAAATAAAGCATGTGGAATAATCGAGATATCACCAAATCAGCAGTGCATAAACAACATGCTATTTGATGTGGGGATGCAGGTAGGGACAATGCAGGCCTGCAGTGGTTCATAATCACCATTCACTCATATGAATGTGCCAGAGGTTTTGATGAATGTTTTCAATCTCTCTTGTTCCCTGTGTTTCCCACTGTTCCATGATAAATCAGTCACTGATAAAGAGTGGTTTGTTTGTTTCACTTCTAAGCAACAGAAGCTGTTAAGCTTGCTTCTTCCTAGAATTAAGATCTACCTTCCCCAAACGTGACAGACCAAATCATTAGTTGAGTAAATAATAGGATAGCTACGTTAGTCTGAAAAAGATGTGCATATTGAATGCTGTTTTTATTGGATAAATCTTGCTCACACTGCAGGACTCCTGGCTCTTAGTGACAGATATCAGAACTGTGCATGAATGATGCAAGGCTGGCTTAGCCTTGGTGCCATTGTGAGGGCTGCAAAGCGAAGGGAACAAGAATCTTTACTCCCCCACTGGCCATCACAGTGGAGGCTCTATGAACAAATTCTTATATTGCACAGAAATATCCAAGTATGTTGATTCACCATCCCGAGTCCATTAGTATAAAAGCCAGGAAAACAAAAGCAAATATTTCTCCTTTAAGTTTACAGTTGCCTTGATTTGCACCAGTTATTAAAAGATCTCCTGAGGGAAGAAAATAACTGTTACCATTTGCCTCTGATTGTTTGAAGCACTAACATGGTAAAACCAACCACATCTTAGAACCATTTATATTTTGATTCTTCATGTATTGGTGTCCATAACATTATATGGAATGCCTATTGCAAAATTAAATTCACTTTAATGAGGTCTGAATGCATTTACTAGACCTGTATAGCAAAATGTGCTTGCAATATTAAAAGAATTTTATTTCCATTTAAAAATCTGTTGCCATAGTGACCAATCACAATTTTCTCAGTAGCCTTGTCTAGGAATAGTACGTAGGCTTATTTTTGCTTTGCTTTTATTTTCTTTCTGCAGGCCAGGCCCTCATTTAACTATTTTTTATTCTTTTCATAGTCTGTCTTTTTCCAACCATATTCTCAATTAAGTCAGTAAGAGGTTGTATTGAGTTTAAAACAAAGGTTGTGACTTTGGCTCTTCCTTTTCAACAATTATGTGAGAACAAGAAAGACAAAATGCTGCACTTTCTGTGATTTCTTTATCATCAACAGAGCACACTAATATAGAATGAGAAAGAGTTCTGAAGTATCAAAAGCCTTGGGAGACTGGTGTCTGTTAGTATCAATATAATAGTCATGACAAAGGTCTGGTGAATTGCATCTAAAGCTATCTAAATCTGAAAAGTGCTCAGAGAACAGCCTTGCTATTTCAAGAAAACACTTTAAAACCAGCCTTTAACAATATCAACCCACTTATCACTCAGTCATAGCCCTAATCATGTCAATAACGTACTTCCCTTTGAGAAACGGTAACCTGAAGTGTTGTTTATATTCCTGCTTGAGATGTATCTTCTCCCAGGGAATAATAATCTGAAGGAGCCTGTGAACCACTCTATCCTCTCCTCATGAGGCTGCTGGAAGATTTTGCACTGGAAAAGGCAGTGGGAATGTTTCTGAAGCAATGGTATGTATGTAGGAGAAGATGCAGTTATTCATTTTTTGCCATGACCTTCCTCAAGACCCGACTTTTGTGCCCTTGACAAAACATAAGAAGAGATCTGCAGCAGAACAATGCTCTAATCAGACAGGAAACCTTTTTTCCTTCTTTGCCCAAATATCTACCATGTAGTCACCTGACTCCTGCATTTGTCACATCACCTCCTGGGAGGTTGTGGAGATGTCTGTTAGGGAGCAAATCCACCTGTCTGAAATTGGAAGTCAATAACAGATTAGACATATTCTGGAAATACTAATTTTTCCTCCATGAAGTATAAGGCGAGCTGAAAATAACCTGTTCCTGGAATGGGTATCTTTGCTGCAGAATCTGATGTCAAATGTTGCCAGGGCCCTGAGGGCACCAATAGCCCTGCCTGTCCCTGTCCCCTGGGGTTCCCCTACCTGACCAGGCCCAGGATCCCATGTCAGCTGTGGGGCTGCCAGCTCTGCCCGGTGAGGCCACAACAGAGTTGGACTCCAGCTCCCCACAGCCATAGGCCCCACCAAGGGGACCCACGGTGGCCCCATGTCACTGTCTGTCCCCAGGGAAGTGCCCATGTTCAGCGCTGGGCCTGCCCCACTGCCCGCCACTGGCCAAAATGCTGGGGTGGCAAGGGCTGCCAAGCCTCTGGTCCCCAAGGAGCGCAAACCCCATGGTGACTTCACAGTGACATGAGAACAGTCACAGGGGCCCTTTGGGTGATGGAAGAGAGAGGTCTCATCTTCAGCCAGGATATGGTTTTCCTCTGATCTTCACACTTTCACATGTGGTGCTGGAACTTGCCTACACCAGCCTGAAGCTCTGGCTCTCATCTTGGCTCCTTCTAATTCACATCAGTGGCATTATTGGCTAAATGGGAAGGATCTGTGTGACTTGAGTAAATTCCTTATACCAATTAATCAGGAGAGATATCTTCCTTGCCAGAATCTGTTTTATTTTGTTTAAAATTCAGACAACATAAATTTTTGGACAGTTTTCTCTTCTGCTCAAAGTTCAGATACAATTCGACCAAGTATGTGCGCTAGGAGATCTGTGGTGCCACAGCAGGGCTGTCCTAACCTGCATAAATCCTGTGCAGACAAGCTTCAACGGTGTATTAACCATTACTATCTGGGAGAAACTACATGGGAGTCTGCCAAAAGAATAAGCAGATGATATATTATCTAGACTGTTAATGAGTAAACTAAATTAGTGGCACCTTGCAAGGGCCATATGCAATGAAGTACAAATGATGAGCACTAAAGCTAAAGCAGCAGCATGTGTAATACAACAGAGTCTGTATTGGGGGGGGGGGGGTTGGGTAATGGCACAAAAACAAATATTCCACAAACTCCCATGTTGGTAGCACGCTTTTCTGTGTGTAGAGTAAATGGAAACAGCAATCTGGTTGCTTCAGTGGTTGATTCTGAAAAGGCAAGCCAACTGTGAAAGCACCCTGCCTAACAGGCAGGGAAAGAATTAATAGCAGTAACAACTCCTGTGAGGTTAATGATAATCCAAACAAGATGCACTCAGCATAAATGTGAGTGTGCAAAAAGTTGACTGATAAAAAGATTAGAAGAATATAATATCTCCTAATTTTGGTTAAGCTTTTTTTGCCTGCAGAAACTAGCTCTCGCCAGCTCTACAAACAAAGGAGACTGTGTGGGAAAACAGAATTAACCTTCTATTTTTCAAACAGCAGGTTCTGCTTCCCTTATATTGCAAGAAGGAATTTCAGCTGGAAATTTTTAGTATACATAGACGATACACAACTCAATAATTGTTTTTCTAGAGATGTAGTTCTTAAAAGCCGCTAGTGTTTTAACAGTTGTTTTTTTCTTCATGTGCAGAACTTAGCACAACAGCATAGGGATTTTATTACTAGGAATTCCAGATACAAATGGAATACAAACACAAGTCCTATAAAGAAATTTCCAAAATTCTTTAAAAAGTAAATTACAAATGTTCTTCAAATGCAGTATTTTCCTCAATATTAGCTACAGTACTTGATTTCTAGAATATTTAGTAAAATAACATGAAATAAAAGCTTCTTATCTAGGTCTATCATGGCCTGATGGAATTCATTCACAACTTGCTCTTGAGCTGAATTAGGTTGAGAGCAGAGTGAAAGTTCACATGTGGCAGTACTATGCAGCATCCCATTTGATGCCTTCTCAACCTGCCACTCATACCTCACGTCCTCCAGAAAAGCAGCGTGCAAAAGGGGTGTTTTTGGACTATGCAAACACTTTGGCTCCACCAAGGCCACTTTCTTTGCTCCCTGGCACATATTTGAGACAAGAGGCTATGATGTAGCAACTCAGCGATTTCAGCAAGTTTTGGATAGGATCCTAGATTCCTTTTCACATTGTCTGTTCACAATTTATGCTTAAAGAAGAGTAAAAGCTTATGAATCCACATGATTTACATCTTTATATGTATATATTTCTTTATAACAGTGTGTATCTGTATGCATCCATATGCCATTATACCTGAAAGTATTCTTAGAGCTAAAAAGTAAGAGAATATCCATAAATAGGTAAACTGTCTTGTATTTATAGGTATCACAACAATTGTTTGCTTTTCCAGACTTACTGTGAGTATAGTTTAGACATCTGCTTGTGTATCTGAAGCAACTCCAGTACATAAGAACACCCAGGGCTTGGAACTGTGAGATAAAGTTAAATCAGTCTTGGTGGTATTACATTGAATTAACACTGATGTAAATCTGAAAGCAGGCTTTGGTAAACATGTGGGACAGTCCAGAAAGGGAGGAATCAGGTGTGGGAATCATAGCTCATGAAGAAATGAGCACCACTGTGCTTCTCCTACATTTCCATTTATTTATTCATGGTGCCAACAGACTTTAAGAAGCCCACATTTTATAAATGATCTGCGTATATTAAAACTCTTGACCAAAGAGCATCTATCTTAGCACAAAACATCATAGCACAGTGTGTACAATCATTTTGCTTGACTGTCAAAGTGTTCATGAGTCAAGGCTATTTCCTTCCTTTCTTTCTGTTGTGATATTTTAAAAGCTGTCGAGTTTGTAAATCTCACTTTGTATCTTTTTACTGAGATAATATATCCTGAAAATTCAACATTTGCATTTTCTTTCCTGAGAAACATTCCTGTTGTTTGCAATGCGTAAGTAAGTGGTTGTAGCAGAGGAATAATGCTTAATTACGCATTTCCCTCTTGTTCCTTTTCTGTGTCAGTGGGTTGTTCCACTTCAGTGAGAGACTGTGATGGCATCAGTACATCATCTGTACATGCAGTGCCACAGCAGAGAGCGGTGGGCCTCCTGCCTCGTGAAACTAACTCAGCTGAAAATGAGCATCAGATGTCTGCTTGTGAGGTTGTGTTGGATTATCCATATCTCTCCTCCTGCCACAGAACTCAGCTTTGTGCCATGCTTTGTTTCCTGCTTGCACCAGTGCTTGCACCAGCATAGCTAAGCATGCAAGAGACTTCAGCAGTGGTTAATATGTGGCAGTGCTTCAAATCTCAGTGTTCAGGAGCTTATCCTGACTTTTTTTAATCTTCAAAAGCCTGAAACTAGTACACATAGGACGGTGTGATACTTTCATTGCAATAGTTTTGTGTTGTCTGAGACCCTTGATGTGCAGAATAGCGATGACAGGAACCCTGCTCGCCTTTACTTGTATTTGAAGTCAAGAGCCTCCTCCATTTCACACACAGCTTTAATGTTTCAAAAGCTGCATGATCCTCTCCCTCCTTTGCACAACTGTCATCAGTTCTGATGCTCAAGGCAGCTTGCAGCCAAGACAGCAGGATTCACCTGCAAGATATCAGCGCTGTATTGCAAGGCATGCTACTAGCTCAGCACGCTTCTGCCTGGAAAAAGACAGCACTATTTGCTTTATGCTTGCAACAAGGCTGAGATGTGGCAGCACGATCAAAGCCATCACTAATATTCTGCCCACCCAGTGCTCTGTCAGCAGCAAAGGGCAGATTGCCTGGGAGGACCTCTCTGACTTTTGATTTAGCCTGGCATCTCTCCAGTTTAGCAATCCTGCCACCTATGAAATAAGTAAAGCAACTCCCTTTGCTGCTGTATCCAGATGCAGCAAGAAGCACTGCTGCATATAAGACAGTAAACAAGAGCTGTGCTAGGACATAGCCTTGCTTAGGGCTGTTTTTGACAGTCACAGGTTTTGACATCTTGTCATCACTGAGAACCTTTGCATTATCCCACACCATCATGAAATAAGCAAAATATGTCTCCAAACTTGTTTGGACATCCAAATTTATGCAGCTGCCTCTGGGCTGCTCGTGGCTGACAGCGCTGGAGTCTATGGTGAGCTCCACAAGGGCCAGGTACAGACCTTGACTCTGCTCTCCTCAAACTGGGACAAGGCTGAAAGCCAGACTGTCCCTACAAAAGCCTTTTCAACAGCAAACAAACCCACTGATGTCATTTTGACATGGATTTTTCTCAGCAGTTGGGAAAATTGATATGCCTTGGTATCACTTGCAGGAATGTTTATACCTTCTTTGCAAAAGGCACTAAGAATCTGTACCCTTGAACACCTTGGAACACCATCTGTTCATTAGGTTATTATCGTAAATTCCAGTTTTTTAACTAACTGGCGACACTGTACTTACATATAGTGGTGAGGTGTGCGCAGACTTTGCCTTGTTCTATGCAGCTGCTCAACAGCTGTAGGGATCTTTGTTCCCTGCTCTTCAATGGCGAGCTAAGGATTGGGCTGGTTTTTTTTTCAGCTCTAGCAGAACTGAAGAATGCAGGGCTAAAGAAATTTGAGTAAGCAAACTGTAATTTCCCTTTGGTCATCTAACAGGGTTAAAAAGGTTTTAGGCCATAGCCTTTTCAGAGATTTTTGTATTTTTTGTGAGAGGCAGCTTTTGAAGCTCTTTCCCTCATCTTTATCTTTCAGTACACAAGCCAAAGTCTTTGCTAGTGCCTTCTGTCTGGTTTTGTGGTAAGCATTTTGCTTGCTTGCCAAGTTTTATTTTTACCTGAAGCTGGTGCAGCACCTGCATGTCAGCAGCAATCCAATGGATGTGTGTCCTTCTCAGTAACCCAGTCCTCAGATCTGCATTCAGCAAAACCGATGAGTTCCATTTAAGATCTCAGCAGCCTCTGTTTGAGATTTTCCACTCCGTGTTGCCATCTTCTCCTTGTTTCTACAATTAAGCTGTAGCAGCATCAAGGTTGTCCTCTGGCTGCTCTGCCTTGCCTTTGTATCCACAGGGCCTCCTTTGAATTTGGTTTAATATTGGTGAAGCAACTCTTGGAGAGTGACTGCTGTCTGACTTGGCACTGCCTGAAGATCGGATTTGCCCTCAGTGCCCTCTCTACTCCCTTGAGCATTACAGTCAGCGCAAAAATGATTTATTCCTAAAAATTTTGCAAGCATTTTCAACACAACAGTGAGACATCACCTTGAGCAGCTTTCCAAATCACTAGTTATTTGTGGTATGTCTAGTTAGAATCATAGAATCACCAAGGTTGGAGAAGACCTCTGAGATTATCCAATCCAACTGTCCACCTACCAACAATATTTCCCACTCAACCATGTCCCTGAGTACAACATCTGAATGTTTCTTGAACACCTCCAGTGTCAGTGACTCCGCTACCTCCCTGGGCAGCCCGCTCCAGAGCCTGATCACTCTTTTGGAGAAGCTGTTTTTCCTAATGTCCAACCTGAATCTCCCCTGGATCAAATTGAGGCCACTCCCCCTCGTCCTATCACTGTTACCTGGGAGAACAGGCCAACCCCTACCTCACCACAGCCTCCTTTCAAGCAGTTGTAGGGAGCAATAAGGTCACCCCCGACCTCCTCTTCTCTAGACTGAACAATCCCAGTTCCCTCAGGTGCTCCCCATAAGACTTGTGCTCCAGATTCCTGACAGCTCTGCTGCTTTTCTCTGGACATGCTCCAGGGCCTCAGTGTTGTTCTTGCAGTGAAGGGCCCAAAAACTGAACACAGCACTGGAGGTGACTAGTTAAGGCTGTCATTGTAGGCTTCCGTACTGAGCCAGATCAGCCCCCCATGAGTGCTCTACAATCATTCTGAGCTTTATTCTCTAGTGTGAATCCATTGTAACTACTTTAGCAATAAAGATATCAGTGAAATTACTTCAGGTTAACATTGGTACATAAGAGACCAAAATCTGGGTAAAAAGAGTTTTAGCTTTTTAAAAGTTGGTTCAGTAACACATTGTGTTTCATTAATGATTCAAACATGATACATTTGGAAATTGTTTGTTGTGAAATCCAAATTTGTTTGGACACTGCTTCTCTATCTTATCTCTTAAAAAATATGCTGATATGTGATAGAAAGCAGGCGTAAAGGGCATATCTTCCACATGTGACAGATTTAGGACTTCCAAAGATTCAGCAGAAATGATTCCCTTTACCCTTAGCCATGTAAGCACTCCTTTCAGTCTTCTCATCAGGCTAGCTGACATCCACCTATCATGAGCAGAGAGAGACTGGCCATCCTCAGAGTGCTGCTCGCCCAACTTACTGTTGTGTCTCCAAATGGAATGAATCCCCCTGGACATGCTTACAGGGGGCTCTCTTCTTTGCTTGTCTCTAGAGAAGTCCAAACTGCTCAGTCAGCATAAGACTCCTCCCACCTCCCTGCTCTGCTCACTCTCTCCACTCCCCGACCTGGTATTTATACCTTGACATAAACTCAACACCTGGTTACATGCACACAGCTCATTCCTGATTTCAGCCACTACACTACATGGAAGAAGGTTACTCCCAGGCCTCTCCTGCCTGCCCTGAAGACAATGAGCTTGGGGGAAATCAGGACAGAGCAAGAGCAGCAGTGTTTTTGGCACTGCTGCAGCTGCTCAGCCAGCCCATGGGGTACTGGGGGGGATTTCTGAGCTTGAGTTAGTCCCTGGAGGCTCCTTGTCTAATGAATGCAGGGAAAAGCCAGTCTTTAGGGAAGACTGGCTCTCTGTTTTAGGCACCCTAGAGGTGTTCAAGGAACGGATAGACGTTGTGTTGAGAGACATGGTTTAGTGGGGTTATATTGGTGGTAGGTGGATGGTTGGACTGAATGATCTTGTAGGTCTTTTCCAACCTTGCTGATTCTATGATTCTACAAAACCACCAGTTGCTTCAAAAGGGGACTACTTGAAAGACATCTATTAAGAGTTACTGAATAGTTAAAGCTCTCCAGACTGAGTTGAGAATGATTGAGGGGGAATTATTCAACTCGCCCCTCATTTTCTTACTCTTCCTTAAGCCTCTGGTTACAGGTGCTGCCGCTGAACAGCCCCAGGTCTGATCCAGCATGGGCACACTTGTTCTGTAGCTCTACGTGAACTGCACCCATTCTGGGACAAAAATGAGACGCAGATCATAAGCTGTGTGTGCTCTTTCAAGTATAACTGTGGTGTAACTAGAGAAAGGAAAACCGCTCCGCCAGCAACGCGGCGCTGCAGCAGGCTGCACTACAGTGATTTCCCTGCGCGAGTTTTCTTCCACGTCGAGAGCAGTACGTTCAGTACAATGCACAACACGTTTCGCCATTTCGTACGCTTGAAAAGATGTCCGTCGACATGTGGGGGAAACTTCGAAGTTGGCGGAGGCGTACCGGCACGTGGACCCGACGGAGAGGCGTGAAGGCCCACCCCCGTGCACTGCCCCGCAGCGGGCCGGGCCCTGCCCGCGGGAGCCGCGCGCTCCCCGCCCCCGTGCGGCGCGGCGCGGCCCGGGGCGGGGCGGGAGCCGGCGGGCAGCGCGGAGCGGCCATGGGGAAGGTGCTGGCGGCGGCTCTCGTCGGGATAGCGGCGGCGTTGGCGGCGGAGCGGCTGCTGGCGTTCCGGTGAGCGCGGCGGGAGAGCCGGGGCGCGGGCTGCCGCCTCGTGCCGCGTCCCGCGAAGGGGGGGACCGCTGCCTCGGGGTGTGCGGGCTGCCCGTTGGCCGAGCGGGACGCGGGAATCGGAGAGCCCGCAGCTGCTGTGCTGCGTCCTGCTGAGGCTGAGCTCTGGCTCATAACCCGTGTGCGCGTGAGGTGCCGCTGAGTGCGGAGGAGCTCTGGGACCCCGAGTTGGGAGCTCGCGGTGCCGCCTGAGCTGTGCATCAGCGCTGAAACAAGTTCACCTGTAACCGCTTGGGTGGTGAAGTACTTTGCTGCACGCTGGTGCATCATTACAGTCGGGATCCTAATGCTAAAGGACGCGCACCCAGCTCTCTGACCTGTGGGTCTGCGGTTCACAACAGGTCTGCAACCGCTGCAGCCACTGGCAGTCAGGTAGAGGCGGATCTCCCACTAAAAGCAGGATCCCCCAGTGCCTGCGGGTGGGTTTCCTGCTCGCTGTGCTCTCAGCAGTAGCCTTGGGGCCGCCAGGGAGCTGCCCGAGGTCGCACGGGGGCTGCCTGTGCCAGGCCTCCCCGGGACCACCCGGCTGGGAGGCAGGAACCCAGCAGAGCCTTCTGCTGCTCCTCGAGTATGCTATATTGTGCCTACATGGCAAGGTAGGGGAGTCCCTGAAGTGCTTCAAAGATTAGGCTTGAGGAATTGCTACAGATCCTACAGAGCTCATTCTTCTTAAATCAGGTTTGCTTATGCAGCTGTTATCTCCCTGATAGGCCTTGAGTAAAGCTCCTGCAACAGAAAAGAAGTTATTGTGTGTTTCTGGCTGAAGTTACGCAGATTCTCCTGCTGACACGCTGCAGCTGCTGACCCTTCCCCAAAGGAAGCCCTGATCAAATTTGTAAAAGTTGAACAGGAGTTGTGCCGGGTTACTGTTTTCCTCAGAACAATGTACATATATGTAACTTGTTCATATATGCATGCTGTGTTCCTACATGTGTGTGCAAGCAATATGTATGTGAACGATATCTGTTGTTCATACATGCACACATACGCAGTGTTATTATACCATGACACTCAGTACTGATGTGCCCCCCAGCCTGTGCTATGTGCTGAAGCAGCAGCGTGCTGCCAGAAAGACTCAGGCGGTTTGGAGGGAGCTGGGAGCAAACCCAACAATTAGAGGGGATTTTCAGTCCTGTCAGGTAGGAAGGAAAGTTCTGGGGCTGCTTAGCCTAGAGAAAAGGAAAACTGAAAGAGAGAGAGAGCTTTGAATATGTGACAGGTCACTGCTCGGGAGAGGGATTGCTGCTGTGTGCCTCAAAGCGGGTCGGGAGGCGGGGGGCTGGAGCTGAAGCTAGGAGCGGTGCCAAGCGCTGGGCTGCACCAGGAGGCAAGCTCCTGTTTTTCTGAAGCTGTGTCCCCTGGTCTGCGGGTCCGACGTGTTCTCGGAAGGCCGGTCAGCTATCTAGGCCATCTGGCTCGGTAGCTGAGGCTGCCTGAGATAGATAAACTGACACATTTTGAAAAGGCCTGTGTGTATGCTGCAGGCTTGTGACCAGTGTCCTTTTGAATTACTCTCATTCCAGTTCACAAAGTGTTTCCCTGGGAATGCCGCTGGGATATCATCATCTCCCCTCGGCTGCTGGCTGCATTCCCGCTGTGCTTGTGGTGCTGGGAGGCTTGCAGACCGCTGGGGAAGGGCTCCTGAGATAGGGAAGGCAGAAATCTCAAGGAAGCAGCAGTGTGAATGCAGGGCAATGATCGCCCTGAGCTGGGGTTAGGCTGTGCTGGGGGCTGAAATCCCTCCTGCAGCCTGGGAGAGCTTCTGTGAGAGCTTTTCTTGGCTCCTTTCCCTTGTACTCCTCTGCCTTATTTGTCCTTTCTTCTGGCCTGATGGGAACAACCTGTGTCAGCGATACAGCACCCAGTGAAGTTAGAACCTATAACAAGGTGATTAAAAAATGCAGGACTGACACACCATGCAGTCCTTAGCTGTATCACATCTTTCTCATGCCACAGACCGATACTGCTGTTTAGTTTGTGCTTAGAACTACGAGGGCTGTTCTGACAGCGATGCTTCCTGTTTCATTACATTGGCTCATGACATCAGATGCGGATGTCGGTGGTCTGGCAGCAGAGGTTGAACGTTCCCACCAGTATTCCATTACGTGTTGTTGCCACGTGACAGGTGGCAGCAGGGGGGTGGTCTGACAGGATGGTATCTGACATGGCAGTATGTATGAAGTAAAGGTGTGTCATTGAATTCCTCCATGTGGAAAAAATGGCACCCACTGACACTTGCTGAACGTTTATGGAAACCAAACAGAGAATGTGAGCACAGTGAGGCGGTGGGTGATGTGTTTCAGCAGTGGTAACAGCAACATGAAAAGCAAGCCACTTTCCAGATAGCCATGCATGGCTGTCACACCACAAAATGAAGACTGTCTCAATCATCTCATCCACACAGATCAGCTGACGACAACTAGGGAACAGTGTATGGAGGTGAATATTGGCTTCATTGCTTTGGAAATGCTGGTGCCAGTGTTGGAATATCCCACAGAAAGAACACCATATGCAAGTTTGTCAGGATCTACTGAACCAATACAAGGCTCAAAGTGACAGTTTTCTGGATCACATCATTACCAGTGATGAGATGTGATGTCACCACTATGAGCTGGAGTCAAAATGGCAGTCCACAGAGTGGTGACATGTAAATTCCCCATCAAGGAAAATGTTCAAGGTGCAGCCCTCAGTGGTTAAAGTGATGTGCACTATCTTTTGGGGTAGGAAAGGAGTGATCCTTCAGGATTTCATGGAGCCTGGAGAATGATCGACTCTGACCACTGCATTGCGATGCTGACTAAGCTGAAGGCTGGAGCTTCCAGAGTCAGGCCAGAGAAAAAACAACCATTCTCTTGCAACACGATAACAACAGGCCTCATCCCAGATTGAAGACCATGGAGCACTTTGCCAATCTTGGCTGGACTGTCCTACCACATGCACCGTATAGTCCGGATTTGGTGCCTTCTGACATGTGTCTGGCTGGGCCAGTGAAAGATGGACTGTGTGGGCGACATTTTCCTAGCAATGACACCACCATAGTGTCTGTGAAACAGTGGGTCACCACCGCTGGTGCAGATGTTTACAAGTAAGGCATGCAGGCTCTTGTTCATTGCTGTTGAAAATGCAGAGCTACATGTGGTGACTGTGCTGAAAACCAGTGTTCTGTAGCTGAGAATGTGCTCTATCAAATAGTTTTGTTGTGCTCTTTGTATCTGTTGTAGCTTCCATGGAAATAAATAGGAGGCATTACTTTCAGAGCAACCTATGTATGGTATAAACGTGGCTAGATTTTGCTATGGGGTCTTTGCATTCCGAATTTCCTGTACTTGGAGCACAGTATTGACATGTGTGCACAGTCTGTATGTAAAGGAAGAGAAGATGTTAGTTTAAAAGCTTTCTTTTTGGAAAATAAAATCTGGGACAGTAGTTTTGACGTTTTTACATAGAAATCCAACATATGTGCTTATGACACTGCATGCTACCATGGTCAAACACAGCAGTCCTAGTAGTGAGGGGTCTTTCACGTTTTACCATAGATGTCTTGCTATGATGGAGAGGGAGAGATAGAAACGTGTGTGTAAGTGCCTGTCTGTCAGTGCCTCATCCTGTAAAGCATGACCTGGGGATCTGTAGGTGTACAGGAGTGGCCATAAGTTGTGCCAGCAGATGTTCAGACTGGATGTTAGGAAAAACTTCTCAGAAAGAGCAGTGAGGCAGTGGCACAGGCTGCCCAGGGAGGTGGTGTTGTCACTGTCCCTGGAGGTGTTCAGGAATGATGGAGATGTGGCACTGAGTGTCGTGGTCAGTGGACGTGGTGGGCATGGGTTGGTGGTTGGACTAGGTGATCTTAGTGGTCTTTTCCAACCACAATGATGCTATGATACTATGAAATAAGAGCTGCTGACAAGGAGCGTTGTGGGTGGAAGAAAAGGAGAAGGGACAGGGAAATTAGTCCTGAAAGCTGTACTGCCAAGTCCAGTTTGTCGTTAGGACCTGAGCAGTCGTGCCTTGCAACAACACTGCTGCTGCTTTTTAATACGGAATGAGAAATGGAGAAGTGCAGGCGCACCAGGAATGGCTGGTGGGCTGGGGTGGAAGGCTGCCCTCTGCCCATGCACAGCGCTGGTCCTGGCTGCAGGGTGCTGCTGTGCATAGTGGCTGAAAGCTGAAGAAAGCGTGGCTGTCATTTTAGCTGGGGTGAGTGACACGAGATCGCAAAAGCTTCATCTCAGGGAGTTGTAACCGTTCTGGCTGTTTGGGGCAACTGCCATTGTCAGTTCTGGGTTTTGCGTGTTCAGTGTTCATTTGTTGCTGAGATATGGCAGGCAATAAAGCAGAGATAGCCAGGAGTGTTACCTGCTCGGCAGTGGCTGCATGCTGTTAACCTGCTAACCTGCTCTTTCCTCTTGCAGGAACAGACTCAATGCTACACGAGAAGTTGACCCCGTGGCCCTCCCGAATTGCCGGCTCATCAAAGGGATTGGTAGGTGCTCAGAGCCCCCGAGTCCGCTGCTTCTGTCTGGTCTCCTTCTGAAACTGGCTGCCAAAGCCAGCTTCTGAGCCTCAGCCCGAATGCAGTGCATTACTTCACTTGCTGGCATGCTTTCATATTTCGCCAAAATCAGACTTCCAGGTAGAGAGAAGCCACGGGAAGAAAATTATACTGAAAAACTGTCTCCTTTGGCACCCTACTTTTTGTCATTGGTATTTAATGCTTTGATATATATATATATATGTATATATATATTTATAATGAGTGCCTTGCAAACACGTCTTCTTTGCAAAGCCACTTGGCACTGGCAGCGGAGCAGGTGCCTGCAGGTGCTGTCAGCTGGGGGTGGTTTTGGGACAGGCCACGCTGCCAGGGGGAAGCCTTCAGGGAACTCTGCAGGCAGGGGGTGATGGAGCTGCCCTCCCAGTGCCAGGCTCTGCTCCTTTGGGCCTCGCTCTGTGGGGTCTGGCAGGGGCTGGGTGCAGGCAGCAGGCGGGACTGCCGCACAGTTGCACAAGGCAGCTGAGTGGCTTCAAAGACATAGGGGTCATATTTGTCGTCCCAGTCTGGTTTGTGAAGAGGTTCAGCTGAGTGGCTGCAGTGTTGACTTTGTACTCTAGGTCGTGTGTTCAGCTCATGGGAATGTTTCTGTTTCTTTTTTTCTCCTTCGGTGTAACCAGAGTGTAAAACGATTGCCTTTAAATATACAGTCTGACTCCCTTTCCCCTAGATCACACTGTTTAAGATCAGCACAGGCTTAATGGCTGTTCTTCCCCCTCCTTAGTGTTATTGGAAATATCTTACATTCTACTGAAATTTGCATGGATTTTGCATAGGTAAGGAGCCTTCGGGTGAGACTGCAGAGCCTCGCCTTTGAACTCACTGAGTCACCGTGTTGTTTCATAAATCCTTGTGTCAGAATCAAACATCTTTGTAAAGTCAAATTGGTGCAATGAATAACTGTGTGCAGAGTTCCTTCGCCTGAGGTTATATGCGGGAGAAGTCATTAGAAATTGCCTTTGAAAAGATATTTCCAAATCTTCAAGACTGAGCTGTAATTTACTCGTACAGGACTCAGAGTCGTGCCTGTGTGGTGATGATTCATACAAAAATCAGTTCTCAGTAATTCTTTTGAGCGTATTTCTCTTTACTATTACTGTTGAAGTCTTCCAAGACTTTTGCAAAACGCTCTGATGAGGAAAGAAGAGCTGGAAATCACAGCTATAGCTTTGTTTAATTTCCAAACAATATCTTAACTTCTGTGCCTGACATTTACATGGCAACCAGGTGAATTCTGAGCACCTGACTTTCTGTGGAGACTGCAGCAGATCAATTTAAAGAGCCCCGGTTCTGCTCCTGCCTGTGCCCCTAAAACTGGGCCCTGCACACTGAGCTTGCCCCTCACCTCGGCTTCCTTCTCTCCCAGAATTCAGAATGTGGAGCTAACTTCATCTGATCTGGTGGAAATAGAAATAACAATTTTGCAAATGTCTTCTGAAATTCATTTCATGTGACTAGGAGGGCGATATTGCTCAGCCCTATAAGCTGCAGCCCTAACATCTAAGTGCTGCATAGGTAGCACTGTTCAAACCAGGGCTTTTGCTGTACTCATATCTATAAGCTTGTTCACATGGGTGGCTTTGCACAAAGATACTTTTCTGTGTGTGCATCTCGTTCCTCCTGGGCCTTTTCCCTTTAAAATGCGATGATACCATTGAATGAAGAGTCTGTCGTTCTTCTAGTCTTTAAAATATTCCTTGTGGCCTCTTAAGTGGGACACAGGTGATGAGCTGGATCAGCTCTGTGCAGAACAATCTTCAGCTTTCCAAGCTGTGCATGGAAGCTCAGGCAGCTGCTACGGTTTATCATAATTACTTTAAAGGTGATGCATCTGTGTTAAAGGAAGCAAAAGCAGAGTAAATGGAAGAATTCTCTAGCGGGCCCTTTTATTTCTGCACAATTTCATCCTTTGTCTCTCTTTTTAAGACTTTGATCTGTTCTGCTTGTCAAATATTGTGCAATATAAGCAAAGGTGCCGACATGGAACAAACAAAAAAACTGCAAGTCATCCTAAACTTCGTTCACAAATATGTAGAAAGGGCCATATTTGTAGAATCCACACTATCTTCTGAATTCTGTGGATGTCTAATCACGTTGCTAGTTTATAATAAACTAATGGTGTGTCCTGAAGCAATTCCTGAAGTTCCTGAAGCTGCTGCAGAACCTGCTGCAAATACTTGCATTTGGGAGAGGTTCATGGGATATAGGCATGATACTCACTTCCTTTGGACGGGAAACCCAGGTGTGGCTTTTGTTAGCTGCATCAGCAGAAGACGTTGCACTAAGATAAAATAAAGAGCAGAATAAATCAGGTTAGATGGTAACTTTTCCTGGTCTGTTGAACTTTTCTTTACAACCTATGTAGATAGTGCGGTGAATAAGCCATTGGTGTGGCACAATTAGGCAACGTGGCACAGGTAGCAGTTTCTGATACCCAGTGAATCAGTTCCTCTCTCTTCTGTACACACCAGTGAACACGGAGCCCTCCCTCAGCAATCCACTCTCCGTGCTGGAGCAGAACCACTGAAGGAGCCAAGCCTTCCCAGCTCTTCCTGCCGTGCTCCTCTTTCACACACACCACGAGCTGACTGAGAAGTGCCCAAATTTGCTTTGCTCTGTGGTTTCCCTCTAAGCAGTAGCGAGTAGTTCAGGGCAGCGCTCTCCCTTCATTCCTCCCATCCCAAACTCGTGCTTTTTAACTGTCCATTTCCAGTGAGCTCTCTCATCTGCATGCTGGTCTTTCTTTTTTCTTAACAGGGAAAAATATTACAGGTACTGCAGGAACTGGCAATACTGGAAGTGATTACCCACAGTTAAAAGTGTGGTCTGACTGTGAAAGCCCTTGGCTGTTAAAGACAGAGCAGGCTCTCTGTCTCTCAAGAGCTTTAAATATTTGGTTATAATACTTAACCAAGTGTGCCAGCTCAAGAGCAGGAGTCAGTATGTGAAATTCCCTGTTACCTTATGTGGATGCAGGGGCTGAGCGATCCCTGTGGTCCTGCCTTGGAAATCCCTTAATCCGGAGCCTGTGCTGATTGTCTGCTGCAGACCAGAGCTGCCAAAAGCAGGTGGCTCATCCTGCATTGCTCAGGGCATGTGGTGCTGGGGAGGGGGCATGTAAGCCTCCAGAAAGAGGCAATTCCAGAGCTGTTGCTTAACCTAGAGTGCTGCTCTCACTTTTAATACTCTGCTGAATTTTCCTGCTGTGCTTTATCTGTCACGAAGCTGTATGAGAAAGTGGCATTTGTGCAAGCTGGAATTGTGCTAAGTGGGAGTTTTTTTCAGTGGGGAATGTTTAATGTCTTTTGACAGAAACTGTTTTATCTCTGTTTTGCAGAAACTGGTTCAGAAGACATTGACATCCTTCCTAATGGACTGGCTTTCATCAGCTCCGTAAGTATCCCTCTCTGTGCAGGGGCAGGCTCTGCTTTATCTGCGTAGGCAATTGGTGAAGCCTGCAAGATGGGCTCTTTTCCTATGAGCCTGGATGTCTCCTTGTGAGCAGCCCAGACCTGAGTTGTGTTCACCAGTGTTTCCTTGCTTGAGCAAGTGCACTCCTTAACACAACTGTGCTGGCAGCCGATCTCACACATGTATCCCATTGTGCTTGCATAACCCTGAATTTCTTTCATGCTGCTTACTTGAAATGTTGAAATGTAAAACCTCCCTTGTAGAAGAGGTGTGCTAGCTCCTCACCATCATCAAATAAAAACAAAACCAACACCACAGATTTTGCGCGGTAATTTTTTTTGTTCCTGATTGACTGATTTTTTGCTTCTAGGCTATCCATTCTCAAGCTTTTCTTTGCAATCGGGAAGAGAGGCTTATGAATTATTTTCTAAAACAAAAGCTGATTTTTTTCATTTATGTGCTCTGAGTACATCACAAAATCCATGTCAGAAGTGTGAGCTGACCCAGCCATGCTCCTCACTGTGACTTTACTGCATTTCTGTTGGATGCATTTGGCTGTGCTGAACTTCCAGTTTGTCCCCCTAAGTGCATCTGTTCATGGAGTGGTTTGAAGGATAGGGAGCGCCTGGATAAACTGTGTTGCTCCAGAGTGGTTGAGTGAAGGCCTGGGGTTTCGGCGTCTCCTGGTGCTGCAGTCCTGGTCTTGCACCTGGGGCTGTGCTTGGTGCTGGCTCATAGAGACACCAAGGCCTGGGCAGGGATGCTTGGCACAGCATTATGGCACCGTGCTGGGGCTGGTGACACCTTGATGGTGGGTGTAGGATGTGAGGAGCTAGGAGAAGCAGCAGGAGAACTATCCCATTCTGACCTGGGAAGGACAGGAGGTGAGCTAGCACAGGGTAGAAGGCCTTGTCCCCAGCAGCATGGCTCCTTGGGCTCCAGGCTCAGCTTGCTCCCTCTGTGCCATGGCCTCAGGGCTCAACAGGGACAGCAGAGCCTGACCTGCTGCTGCACTGCAGCTGGTGGCTGGAGCAGAAGGCAAGCCTGGTGTGTGCTTGCAGACTCTAGTAAGGCATTTGCAGCCGTGTTGTGCTCCTTTCACCTTTCAGTCAGAAATAATCTTCTTATGTTTTGTTTTTACAGGGTTTGAAATACCCGGGATTAAATAGCTTTGCACCAGACAAGCCAGGTGAAATATTTTTGATGGATTTGAATGAAAAAAAGCCAAAAGCATCTGAACTGAGAATCAGTCGTGGGTTTGATTTGGCATCGTTTAACCCTCATGGGATCAGCACTTACGTAGACCAAGGTAAGGAGAGCTTTAACCCAAGGTGGTAGTAAACCTCAGCCTAATGGCTACAAGCAGAAATCCCTTTGGAGCCTTGCAATGTACCCCCAGTAACCAACACGCTGCGGGAAAGAAAACAATTTTCAGGCATTTGGTCTTTTGGGGATTCTTTTCTAAAAGTTGGCTGCTGAACCAAATGCCTTTGTGCATGGTCTCAAGCTGTCCAAGACAGAAAGATGCACTCTGTATTGAAAGGAAAGAAAGCATGGGAGGTGTTTGAAAAATTGAAAGCGACATAAGGTTAATCTTGCCAGTTTACATCTGTCACCTTTGAGTTCAAGGGTCTCCAGGAGACACGTGCTTCACTGATCAGTAGTCACCAGACAGGAGGCAGCGAGGGCTCTCCTGTGGCTGTCCATGACCACCCCTTCACTCTGTCCTTCTCCTCTTTTCCCTTTTCCTTTCACTGGAGCTTTTAGCAAGGCAATTAGAAGTCCTGAATGTGCTCAGAGAAAGTGACCCATTCCTGCAGCTTCACCTGCGCCCCAAGGCAGGCACCCTTTAAGACAGGTTCCATTGGAGAGATTGATGGTGGCCACTTTAAGGTCTCACGAGCACAGCTGGGTAAAGGTACTGCAGTGTAACAGAGTAAAAGAGAAGGCTTGTCTGCAGCTTTCTCAGGCAACATGGTAAGTAAACCAAAGGGACAAAATTTGCTGGGGTTCCATCCCTCCTTCAGAGCTGACTATGGCTATATTCCATACAACCAGCCGCTGTACGGCATCAGACTGCAAAGTCCAATGGCCTGGGCACAAATAAAAAGCCCTTACTTTACTTTCATAACAGTCGAAACAGTAAAAATCTAGTTTACATGGCAATGCTCCATAGGCTGAGCCATGACAATGGATAGCTGGAGATCTGGATCCAGCTGCATTGGATCCTGCATTAGTTTGCTACTCACTATGCCTCTGAAGAGCCAGGAGAGAAATGCACCAAACCCCACATTGTTCCATACTACTGTTGCAGAGACCTAGTGAAATCCAGCTTTTTCCCTTTCTTTCTTTTAAGATGACACCGTGTACCTCTTTGTTGTGAATCATCCACACCTGAAGAGCACAGTGGAATTGTTTAAATTTATGGAAGATGACAACTCTCTTGTACATCTGAAAACCATTCGACACGATCTTCTGTCAAGGTATTGGAGCCAAATGTAGTCCTTCCCCAAAAGAACAAGCTTTTTTTGGTAAAATCCATAGTCAAATGATTTTGGTTTTAGGGTATTATTAATACAAGATATTTTGTCTTTAACCAGCTGTCTGGTTTCTCTTATCAAAATGAAAATGGTGTTTCTCCAGTGTCTTCTATAATGAGAGTTTTAACAGTTGTACCGCTAGGTCAATCTTAAGCTCCACTGTGACTGATGCCAGTGAATTAGCTCAGTTTGGCATCTATTTATTCTCTCATTGAACCCATTCTCAGTTTCCTGCAGATAGGAATCTTCAGATGCTCCGTTATCCTGAATTTGCTATTTTGTAAAAATAAACATACTTCTAGCTTTTTCTTTTCTCATATTTCCATACAGAATTTTCTTGCTCTGTACTACTGCAAAATGACTAAGATAAAGGTAGCCTGAAAGATAAAGCTGTCACAACTCCTACTGGTTTTCTGGTTTCCAGCTGAACGTAATCAAAAGAGAAAAATTTCCATGGTCTTGTAAGCAGGTAGCCAGATTTCCACTTTATGTCCTACCATCCTGTTCAGCTTTCAGCACTGCATAATTCTGGTGCATAAAAAAAGAAAGTAGGAGTAAAAAGGGAGGCTCTAAATAACACAGTGATTGTAAAAGGTGTAATTTGATGTAAAAGCTGTAATTGCAGCCCCTTTGTGACCATGGAGTGACTGTGTCCTGCCTGGATTCTGTGCAGTCTTACAGTGCTTCTTCGTACCCCTCATTTCATTCTTTTCTTTTTCAGCGTGAATGATGTAGTAGCTGTGGGGCCTGACAGCTTCTATGCTACCAATGACCACTACTTCTCTGACTTCATCTTGATGTTCTTGGAAATGTACTTGGGTTTAACTTGGTCAAATGTGGTTTACTACAGTCCGAAAGAAGTTAAAGAAGTAGCAGCTGGGTTTTATTCAGCCAATGGAATTAACATTTCACCCGATAAAAAGTAAGTTTCTTCTTGCCTCAGATTTTGTTCACCACACATGAGAATCCCCAAATCCTAGTTTGGACTCACAGCACCTTCTGTGGTCCGTGGCTACGCTGGCTCATGAGAGGCAAAATGCTACCTGTAAAGAGTAAATTGCTGCAGTGGGTTTGTAGAACAGAAGTCAGATGTTTTTGTCTTGAGCTGCAGGCAATGTTTGATGCTCTGTTGTCTTATACGCAGTGGGAGCAAAGGCTGTTGCATTCTAACCAGCTGGTACGGAAGGCTTTGTGCATTGCTTCCAAGGATTAATGGGGCAGACTTCTGAAAGTGAGGAAGGCTCTACAGTCCTACGGTCTGAACCCCCGTGTTAGCCAGTTGTGTGGTTTAGACAAGTAACCTTAAATTTAAAATAAATAAACACAAGTAGATTTGGGGATAGGACCATCCAAGGCTTCCTTCAGTGTCATAATGGAAGAACTGGCACAGTGTGGAGCTACATCAGTGTCTCAGGGGGCTGCCTGTGGCTCAGTGCTCTGCTTGACATTTCTATTACTATGCGAGGACTGTGAGCTGGAATTCCTCGCACGAAGAGCTGGGCTTACACGAGAGGAACTGACTGTTGTTGGTGTCTGCTTACTTACGCACATTGCTAAGAGGCGCTTTCTTTTGAAGGTACATCTATATTGCAGATATATTTGATCATAACGTCCATGTTATGGAAAAGCATGCTGATTGGAATTTAACCCATGTGAAGGTAAGGTGCTGCAGTTCCAAAAAAAGAGGCATATGTGAATTTTGGACAGAGTAGTCCCCATGATGCTTCACTTTTAACCTGCTCATGCATGAAGTTCTGTCTGGTCTGGAACAGCTCTTGCCATGAGTTCCCACTCCTTGCAGAGCTGTGGGTCCTACCAGCAGATCCCACCAGCAGAGAGGGATCCTGCAGAGGAAGTCTGCTCTGGGCAGCCTGGGTACATCCTCAGAGAACAGAAGTAACCAACGTGAGCGTTGAAGATGATGGGGAAATCTCAGAGCAGGCTCATGGCATGGAGGAGGGGATAAAGTGGGGCTGGGAAGGAGGAGAGCGCTAGGAGAGAAAATAATGAAGTACAGTCAGGGTGGGTTATGTGAGATGAGAGTCTTGGATAGAGCTATTGTTTATGACTGAAAATAAGACAGTCTTCTGTTTTGCTTCCGGGGCTTCTGATAGCTTTAACGTCTCTGTTTTTGTTGTTCTCCCTCTGTGCCGGACAGACCCTGCAGCTGGACACTCTTGCCGATAACTTGTCTGTCGATCCTGACACTGGGGACATCTGGACAGGATGTCATCCCAACGGGATGAAGCTTTTACACTATGATCCAGAAAACCCTCCTGCCTCTGAGGTGCCTCTTGGGAGATGTCTCTGGTCTATCACTGTGCCAGAAAGTGCCATTGTCCAAACCATCCTGGTATAACTTAGCGATGGGTTCTGGAGAAGAGTGCCCGGACAGCCTCTGTGAAGGCAAAGACTGCGCTGGCTCCTAGCTGAGAGCTTCCGCTCTCACTGGGAAACCTGAGTAGCACGTACTCAATTTACAAACACCTATTTGGATCCTTAGGAGACGGCTGAATAATTCCCACTTAGGAGTTCAGTCATTCCAGAATCCTCAGGCTGCTTTCTGTGCAGCTGTGGCTGAGCAATCAGATTTTGATGGACTGTGTTAATTACTGAGCCAGTACCTCTCTGCCAAACAAAAGCAGTGGCTGAGCACAGAGCAGGGCCAGGAGCACTCCCCCTGGAACAACGTCTGCAGGCATGGTCCATCAGCAGGTGACACTGCCATGCTTCCTCCTGGCACGGTGGTGTGCTGGTGGCAGGGCGTGCAGGTGGATGCTTCTTGTGTTGTCCAGGGCTTCCCGTGAGACGCATATCAAAACAATCCTCTTTTGTAGCTGTAAATTGATGATAGTGGGCAGTTATTTACTCTGCCTGGGAAAAGATTGGAAATGAGAAGGTGTTGAGTAACTTTTAGCCTGGAGGAAAGCAGGCACATTCCTCATGCTGGGGCCGGCTCCCTATTGCACTGAATCCAAATAGCAGGTCTTCCTGGACTGTGCTTCCCTGACACAGAGCCTGTGGCCCTATCACAGGAGCCACATGGTGAAGCCGTCATGGTTAGCAGCGGCTGGTGATGCTGATGTGTTTAAATTACCATCCTGATGTGCCTTCTGCCCACGGTAGATATCAGTACCTGTGTCCCTGGCAGGTCCTGCGCATCCAAAACATCCTGGCGGAGCAGCCCACGGTGACGCGCGTCTATGCCGAGAACGGCTCCGTGCTGCAGGGCACCTCGGTGGCAACAGTCTACGACGGGAAACTGCTCATCGGCACCATCTTCCACAGAGCCCTGTACTGTGAGCTATAGCCTGTCCTGGTAAGGCCTTGTGGGTTTTAATTCCTGGTGAGCTCACCTAGTTTCTGCTAGATTTTTGGTAAGGACAAGACTGCTCCGATAAAAGCTGACCGGAGCCAGGGAAATGCATTCTTGCCTCCTCTCCAAAATGAGAGTATTATGCAGTAGTAAAGGAAACAGTCGAATTTCAAATTCAGATGACAAATGACTGAAACCATCAGACTTCCAGTTATCTTTCACAACTATATTCCTGTTCTCTTTTCTCAGAGAAAATTGGTTTTGTTAATGAGAATTGCTAACTATCAGCCTGTGCTTCCATGTCACAGACTCCAGGCTTTCCTTGGGACTGCACTAAGGGCTCTTTCCTTAAGGGTGGCGGGGCACTGGGACAGGCTGCCCAGAGAGGTGGCAGATGCCCCGTCCCTGGAGGCATGCAAAGTCAGGCTGTACCAGGCTTTGAGCACCTGATGGAGCTGTAGGTGTCCCTGTTCATGCAGGGGAGTTGGACTAGATGACCTTCAAGGGTCCCTTCCAACTCAAAGGATTCTGTGATTCTAAGCCTTCCTGCTGCTGGCTTTCCTAATGCTTCAGAAGTTGGTGGAAGGAGGTATTTTAATGATATTTTAAATGATATTTTATAAGATATTTTAAGAGGCATTTTAATCTCACTTCTTCCCTCTTCCCTTTTTAAACCGTTTCCTACCATGACTTCAGTTTCATGAGTCTTAATCTTACTGAGAAAAGAAGGGCATCGTTTTTGAGCAGTTTCTTACTAAGCCTGCCAGAGGGAGCTTAAACAACCCTTTTTTTTTCTTAAAGAGTGAGAAACAACTCCCAGACACTTCCAGTGAAACATGCCTTAGCCATGGTTGGTGCAGCACAGGGAGCACTGGTGGGCGCTTTGCAGCAGTGACCCCCACCCTATGCACTGCCATCCCCCTTCCTCCACACAGTTGCAGTGGGCTGCAGGCATTGCTGCATCACCTGCTCAGCAGGCACGGGCTGGGCACGAGGGGCTGCACCCTTTGTGATGCCTCCATCCCCACAAAACAATTTACCATAGCTCTGGCTCTGCTGCTGCTTCCCTAGCAGTTTCTCTCCCCGTGGGACGTACCCCATCTCCCTGGGAAGCAGCGTTTCCTGCAGCCCGTCTCCAGCTCTGAGGAACACTGGCTGTTCCCAGAGCCCAGGCAGGCATGCTGAGCTGGAAGAAGCTCTCACCATGGAGAGGCTGGGCTGCTAACTCCCCTGTGATTAGCCACTAGGTCCTGTGCTGGCTTTTTAACATAATCGGAGAATCGGAGTACCATAGAATGGCTTGGGTTGGAAGGAACCTTAAAGCCCACCCAGTTCCCACCCTGTGCCATGGGCAGGGCTCCCACCCCTCAGCTCAGGCTGCCCAGGGCCCACCCAGCCTGGCCCTGAGCGCCTCCAGGGATGGGGCACCACAGCTCTCAGGGCAGCACTGCCACTTTAGGCTTGTGTCACTATTTGTTCTCACTGTTTGTTCTCCAGTAGATTAAGTGCTTTGTAATGAAGAGATGACGTCCTGAAGCAGAGCTGGTAGCACAGCTGAAGCGGTCCCTGTGCTGGGACTGCATTTACTTTGTGGTTGCTTAACAGCCAGCATTTTCCTCAGCTATAAACAACTGATCAAAAATATACTTCACATTTGCCAGCAGCATGGGAGCATGTCCACGTGTAAACCTACAACTTGCTGGGGCTCGACTTGCTGGGGTTCGTCACACTTCTTTTGTTTTGGGCCATTCAGGAAATGAGGAATGTGTTCAGTCACGGCTGTTATTTTAACTGTTCCCTTGCAGCAGGTTTTCGTAGCGGCCTGCCTGCAGGTAGAGGCACAGCAAGGACACGAGCATAACGGCTCCAGCCTCAGCTCGCTGCTGAGCAGACACATTTTACACGTCAGTTTTGGACTTCCAGCCACTTAACGCTTCAGTGCACCTGTTTTAATGAAGTTCATCTTGCTTATGGGTTGGGGCCGCTCTTAGCGCCCTGCAGGTGGTGCCTGTGTCAGCGGAAGGAAGCACTGGTGATGTGGCCGCTGGGCAGCCCCACCAAGGCCCCAAGGTTTCCTGTCCTGTGCCAGGCACCTGGCCTAGGTTCTGCTGGGGGTCAATCCACCAAGGGATGACAAGGGGCTCTTTCCTTACCCTATATATATATACATATATATATTTACTTCTTTTTACATCATTGCAGACAGTAAATGAGATCCAGTCTGAGGCCCGGGAGCCACACTTGGCCAACAGCCTGGATTAGAACAACGCAGAAGGAAGGAAAGGACAAGAGCCGTGCTTACCATTTATTACTTCTTCTGGAATGACCAACAAAGGGGCAGGAAAGTGAGGACTCGATACAAATTCTAATAAAGATTCAGGATTTCTCATTTTATTGCATTCGTTGTCTAACAACAATAATACTCATTGGCAAGAAATTTATTTACACTAACAAATTAACTTCAAACCACAAGGCTTCGTTGTTTATATTTAAACTGTAAGAAAACAAAGGGCCACCATGATGTTTTGTTTTGATGTCTCCAAATAACTAAACATGAAAGAAAATCATCTGGGGGAAAACTCAACGATCTAGAGAAGTTCCTATTGACTAAGCACAAGGGGACCAGCTCAGACATGGCACTACTGCGTCCTTCATGCAGATGGTTTGACACCAAGATGTACAAACAGAAAGCTCAGGGTTAACATGCACTTCATATACATTTGACCTCTTGGAAAAACAACCGAAAAAGGAAAAAATCTGAAGCGCAGCCACCTCTTCAACCATATAGAAAGAAACGTTACGGAGCCGATTCTTACAGAGAGCACAGTGCATTTGAGCCTGTTAGCTGCCTGGTCTTCTAGCAGTACGTACACCGGTGGGTGAGCATTGTGGCGTGGTTGGAAGGTAGAAAAGCAGCAATTCAGACACTGTGTGTGTGCGGGGAAGGCTACGGGCGGAGGAGCGATCCAAGGCCAGCGGTGACACTGGGGGAAGTCACTCACAGCCCGCTCAGAAATGAGCTGCTCAAAGAGCTCCAGCACAAATTGGGCTTACAAAGTATGAGAATGGGCATTTCTTCCCAGAATACCAACAATGTGATGCACCAACCTTGCCAGCCTTCCCCCACCTGAAAACCAGCACAAAGACAAGACACAGGAAGACCTACGGAAAAACACTCTGGGTTTTAACAGAACTTTTAACACCTCGGGAGCCACGAAATACAATAGGCCCCACAAGCAAGCGGAGCAAAGCTGCCCGCGTGGGGTGACCCTGATGTGCCAGCTCCGTGCCCACAGCCCCACTGTGGCCCACCTGCTGCTGCTGAGCAGAGGTGCTGAGGCGCACACGCAGCCATGTGCAGAGACATCCGTACCCACACAGACCCACGCCTGTTCATTTCAAAAGGACCCAAGCCACACGTCACTTGGCCTCATCATTTTTGGAAAGACTGAGCCACTTCATGATTTTCTGTTGCTTTAACAAACTCCAGACGGACCCATTCAACCTCCCCCTGCACTCAGCTGTTAAAGACTTGAAGTTAATTTTAAGCATGTGCCTGCTTTTATCCATTTTTTTTTCAGTGTTCTGGCTCACGGCTTTGGTTTCCTGAGGTTTTAAATGAGGGAAGCACAGGAGGAGGGAATTGCTACAGAAAGGGTCCGGCCTCTCCACCACTTGGTTGGATGACATTGCAGGGGAAGAGGCCACACCTAAAAAAAGCAAAATCAGACTTTGCTTTCCCTCTGACAGTAGTTTCCGCTGTAAACACATGGCTAAACAATTAATACGTGACTTCATTCCTGCTCACTTCCCTTAAACTTCAGCACTGAGAAACAGCACAGACCACACTGCAGAGCTTTCAGAGACCCACAGCTGGCTGTGTGTGAAGCTTTCCTTTCGCTTTTCAGTGCTGGGATGACAGAACGTTGCCCACCTCTTATTTGGTAGTACTTGAGCAGCCTGGAGGTGGAGCAGCTTGAGGGCAGGAGGCTTAGACGGACTCAGCTGAGGTGTTAGAAATCCTGATGCTAGGTGAATGCCAATAAGAGTGCAAGACAGGCAAACCTCAGAGTTGCCTGCTGAGTAATCCTTGTAAAACCTGGATTCTTGCAGTATCCCTGCAACACACCAGAGTCATGGCACAACAGATGCCTTGCAGAAAGAATCCAAACCAAACCAGATTTGCATACGCTGAGATACAAACATCACCTGATTCCATGCAGCTTCTTAGTACTGGCTGCTGTTCCACTAGACAACTGTAGCCCGTAAGTTAGAACAGGCTCTGCTAATGGTGAGCACCACCACTCCTGCTGGGACCGCCGGGTGAAGTGCACACAGCAGCAGGCAATGCTCTGTGCACTGCACAGACCAGCTCAGGCTCCTTCCTCATGTCCGGTCCTGGTCTGCCCAGGCAGATGCAGACCTCCCTGGGAGCTGCAACTCATGTCACATGGGGAAAACATGAGCTGGAAGCAAGGTCAGTATGCCTGGCAGACATGCATAGAGCAAAGAGCTACTATGCTCCCCAGAACCTCAGTGCAGGACTTCAGGACTCCAGTAACCCGCCGTGCTGCATCTCTGACTTTCTGCTTTTCCAAGCTCCAGCTAGCTCTCCTGGCTGCACTGTGGGCTACGCCTGCACCCTTCCACAGGCTGGATGTGAGCATGCAGGCAGACGGGCACCACCACAGCAACAGGAGCACAACCAGAGGTCCCAGCAGCAGTCACCTTCCGCCAGCCATGGGCACCTCAGCATGGAGCTGGCACAGGCACCGCGCAGGCATGGAGCCACTGAGCTGCCTGCACAGACCTCTGTCAGCACACCCAAAACTGCGTGATCTCCAGCAAGAACGATGCGAAAGTGGGCTACGGATACACCTGCAGGTGAGCCGAAAGAGAATGTCTTTCCAGTCATTTGGCGTGGAGTTATTTGTTTCTTATTACACACACACACACACAAAAACCATTAGTCTGACTTAGCATTGGTTTACAGGAAGTTGAAGTTCACAACGATGAGACATCTTCATCTTCTGTTTCATAGATCCCGGTACACAATAAAAGGGGAAGAAATGCAACACAACTTTAAACATCCTATAGAACAGTAATAGAAGTTTCAGACTGCACTGGTCTTTACGTCTGTAGTCCGGTGACATTTCTCCATGCCCCCAAAATGTGACCATAATGAAAGGAACCACATAAATCTCTTTTAGCACAGAAAGAGGAGCAAACTCCTGACACTGCTTGGTTTGTTCTGTTTCCATGTGTTGATCAATATGCATTTTATGGTTTTATTTTAAATTTAAGCCACTGCTTTTTAATTTTTTTTTTTAAATCGGAGACTAACAAAGTAACATTACCACAAGCAATAAAAAACTACAAAAACTGTAAGGATTATTTCAGTCGAATTAGTTATTCTGTAGAGTAAGAACCCGATTTACAAAGAGATTAATGAGGCACTTTTCTAAGCAGCAAGAATGAAAACTCAGTGTATGATGCCAAGCAGCCTGCTCAGGTTCCTAGGAACACAAACAACATAAAGCAGGGACACGTCTCACGTTACTACATACAACCACTTCAACATTATTATAATGTAAACATGATTTAAAATCATCAAATGCATTTTATCAACATCGTATTTAAAATATGAAATTTCCAGTTTCTTCCAGATAACTTCTCTTACTTGAGTATAAATTTATAACCTCCTAAGATGACAGAAGGCAACTTTTATCAGGCTGTTACAACTTTCGTATACTTTTTTTCCAACACAGAGTGCACAAATATTCACCTCAATGTGGAATTCTTGGTAGCACGTATATTTTTGCCCGTGGTCCATCTCAAGGAAAATATCAGAAGCCGTTAGAAATATTAGAAAGTATTTCTGATGGTAATTTTGTTCTTACGTTGGAATAAAGTATGCATCAGATACTTGTATAAATTGGATTTGGAAGGACAAATTAAGCTAGGACTAAGTAGATCTGCTGTGTGGTAGCTTTGAATGGAGCAGGCTCTGTCAGTTTACAGACCATTCTACACATCAAAGAAATGATTACGATCAAAGACATTGAACTCTAAACGTTGCGCCCCAACTGTTTCAAATCTGAATTTCAGAGAACTTGACAGGGAAATCTGAATGTCATAAAGTACAGAGCAGGAGAGAAGCCAAGCCAAACTAAAAGAAACATTTTCTTCCAAACAATTCAACGCTGGCAAATTTGAAGTTCAAACTTGTACCTTTGCATCAACACCTTAAACAATTTCCATGGTAGCACGACTGGCCAGATGAAGGCTGCAACTTCCAGGATGCATGAATGGAAAGTGATGTTTCTCAAATATAAATGCTGCTGCATAGTTAGCTCTGACTAAAAGCAGTAAGGTAACACCTCCTGTTTCTTCTGGTGGATATTTGCCATTTCTCTTTCCATTCTTTTGAAGAAAGTGAATATTTTAATACCGCTCTTAAGAGGCAGTATCATCACCCATTGCAAGTTATGCTCTGCTTCTGTCACAGTCAAAACTATTCAGCAGGCTTCGCCAGTGGACTCAACGGGCCGGGAGAACAGCAATCTCTGGCATATGTAACAAGACTACTGTTAAACCATCCGAATGTTCTGCAGCCCATGCCTAAAAATTCAGGTTTTGATATATTCTTTAAACACATCAATCAAAATAGTTAATACATGGCAGCTTTGGATTTAGTAGCCTTCGCCTCTGAGGCAGCACTGATATTAGAAGCAACGTACTGAATTTAATTCTAACCAGAATCCCTCTTCTTCCTCTGCTTAAAGTGCACTTCTGTAAAAACTGAAAGTCTTCAGCAGACTCTACTTTGATAATTGCTTCCGATGACAGCTTCATAACAGCACAGCACAAAACATACACTTCCAATGCTTATTGGAGAACGCATCTGAATATGTGTTTTTCTTGGAAAAAAAATACAAAACAAAACAAAACAAGCCCAGTTTCCTGTTCAAAATACATGAAAAAGAAAGCAGAGTGTGCTATAAGAAAGTTACCTACACACTGGGAGCACAAAGAAATTTATACAGATCTATACGCTGTGCTCTAGATAGAAATTCATCCTTGCTCAGACATCTAAAGGATAAATGTTATCCTCAGATTTCTATGTAAACCCACATAATCATTTAAGGCTTTGCCTCCTTCCTGGATTAACTATTGTACAGTTAACAGAAAAGAGTTCCACCTCCTGTCTTTTACCCAGGGGGGATATCCACTCTCCTGTCTTTATCTCCAGTGTATATTAAGAAGTCACGGAACAGTTGTGTTTCCAGAGCAGTGTCGCTTCAAGGTACTGACGCGAGACGAAACTTACTCCAGTAGACAGAGTTGAGTATCAAAACACTGCAGAGAAGCTGAAATTCCAGTTAGAAAGTTAAGTAAGTAAGTCATCTCTGTTTGGACAGAGAAAACTCATTTTACTCAGATGAATGTGTTCACCAATCGCTTTGACTGGTCATTGTGTTCAGAAGAGGTGAAGCAGTGGACCATGCTCCTCAGCATCATGCTGGTTACTGAAGTGACCGAACACACAGAGCTCAAAAGAAAAGAGTAGTTTGGAAGGAAACACTGCCACACAAATATGAAATCTGTTAGCTGTCAGCAACAACAAAACAAACCGAGGGGCTGGGGTTGTTTAACATGGCAACAACAACGAGCGAGAACTGGATATGCAGGAAAATAAAACTACACAAGAGAAAGTTCCCCAGTCATTCTATTTATAGCTCCATTTCTCTGTACACACTCATGTGTAATGAACGCAAGAAAGCTGAAGGGGCACCAGGCGGGTGTGAGTTCCTCTTCCCTCCAAGTGCCTCCACGTTACTAACTCAGCGGCGCTTCTGCTTATCACTGCTCATTAGTGCCCTCTGTTGCTTCTGACAAAGACTTGTCTGTTTTCTTCGATTTCCTCTGCAGTTGCTCTCGCTCCTTCTTCCGAAGCTTTTCCCTTTGCTTTTCCATTTTCTCTTGGGCTTTGCGAGCTTTCTCCAGGGATGCTTTCATTTCCTTTAGCTTTTTCTTAATGATTGCTCTGTCCTGGGAAGATGTCATACCAAGAGCCTGAGATAGGGAAAACAAAATGAAAAAAGGCTTTCATATGGTTTAATCTGTCACTGTTTTTTTTTCTATTTTTTATATCCTGATATTTTCTATATCCTCATAAAAACTCTTATCAGATAGAAGACTATCACAACTAAACACATCTGAGAAACTGACTACCAAAGTCAAATTAATAACATTTTGTACTTCTATACTAGTTTCCACGCTTTCCACTTACAGAATATTGAAGGAGATCTCATTGCAACCAAAGTTCTACTATATTCATTTCATTGAGGCAAGGAGGCAAAGAACTATCAAACTGAGGTCATCTAAGTCTACGAAGAACAAGACTTCCCTATTCTCATTGCTATTCCTTAGTCAGAAGTTCCCTTGCTGTCTTCCAAAAACCTGAGAGTTGGTGAAATTTCAGGAAGGAAAGACTGAATTTTGACTTCCAGATATGCTGAGCCTCCCACAACTCCTTCCTGTAATTATTTTTGATAAAACTGGGCTCATATTTTCACTGCAAGAACTTATACATCAGAACTGTATTTAATTCTAGCATAGTACAATTGGTGTCCAGCTTTTGACTCCAGTACCACAGTAATCCATTTTACAGTTGCTACTTCAGATGTACTTCTATTTACAATCTTCTATGAATCGCCCTGTTGTAAAACAGAGCTGGATGAGAAATATGTGCACGCAAATACCACTTACATATCGTCCCTTATGATTTATGTAGTAAATACAGGTACATCATACGTACCCAGAGTTTTCACAAAGCCAATTCCCTCTATTTCTGAAGCTGCTGAACCTAAGTGCACACGAGAATTTCTCTGAATGCTGCTGTGGCTTTCTACTCCATGTATACTACTCAAGTCTACCATCATTCCACATACAGGAGCCCTCTGCTTTTTGGCAGAATTTTTAATTCCTTGATCTCAAGTGACAATAAATAATATAGTTAACCTTGCATTCCGCTCAGTCAGTTACCTTAAGCTTACTCCCATCCAGTTGAAGGAGATGCTCCCCATTAATGTTTTGGGCGCTGAATTCAGAAACATACTGTTCAAGGTTCAGGCTCATTAACCAGTGGGAAACCTGCTGCACACTCCACTCCTGAACAGCCCGGTTCTGGCACTGACTGTGTTTTGGAGACTGTCCATCATCAAGGATCTGTGACAAAAACGTGCCGCCTTGTTATTAAGAGGATAACACTGACCAGCAGGAGCATTCTTCTGTACAAACTGCCAGCATCAGAACAGAGGTACCCCTACTACCCTTACACTACTGTAACAACAAATTAACAGCACTGTATTACATCTGTATCTAACCAGGTATCTAAGAATTGATGCAAGGTACCTAAAAAGTTTCTATTTATAAGCAGGAGAAAGGAACTGGCATTCCTTTTAATCCAAATAGGGGTTGAAATGGCCAGGTGGCACAGATCTAAGCAAGTACAGCTCCCATTCCCTCACAAGATCTTTATCCTTCAAGTTACAACATTTCTAATGGATACAGTGTATTCTGCAATCCACTTCCCAGGCACATTCATTGATCTTTACCGTGTTTAAGCTGCAGAACAAGATATTTAGGGGAAAAAAAGCCTCACAAAAACCATTCTGGAGTTCGAAGTGGTGACATCAAACAGCCAGTGAGACTGATGCTACCTACGGAAGACTATGAGACAACACAGGAACAGTAAGGAACACACAGCAAGCCCACCGCCTTGGCCCTGCTCTCAACACGTTGTGCTGTGGAGGAGAAGAGCACAAACAGCACCAGGAGGGGCAGGTGGGCCTTCAGCTGCTTCAGCCCTGAGTGTCCTCTCTGCCACTTCCTTCCACCCAAGGGAAAGCTGGTGGGGCCTGAAACAAAAGCCACTCTGTTGAAACCCCGGCCAGCACAGCAGCTGCTACAGGCTGCTGCAGCTGTCTCCTGTTTGAACAGCTTTTCCACCGGGTTAGATGATGCTGGGAGCTCTTTCAGCCTCTGGCCATCCATTTCTCAGGGATGGGGAAAAGACAGTTTAAGCACAATCTTTTCCTTCTCTGGCAGCCAGCAGAACCTCCGTGCAGCTGATGCTTGGCCTGGTGGGTGTGCTCTGACACAGGCCCTCCTCCCCCTTCCAACATACCACAAAAGCTGCAATTTGCCATGGCCTTGAAAGGAGAGGGGAGCTGAAGACAAGGCGAGAGGAGCCAGTGACATCTGTGTGTTGTGCTTGAACAAGGGGGTTTGCCACACAACACAGTGAAACAAGAAGAGCAAGTTTGCAAATGAGACAGCACACTGCCACGCGATGGTCACACAATTCACCACAACAGCACACTGGTATCTCACCTCATCATCAATCATATCCAGGCTCTGAGTGAGGGAGCAACAAAGAAATGGGAAAGAAAAGCATTATAGAAACAAAATACAGAACATGTAACAGCATGTAAAAATTTGGGCAAGGGTAGCACCAAGATTTGCAAACAGATAAGGCTACTCAAAAAAACAAAAGAGATATCTTTAAAAAAAGTTACTTCCAGAAGCAGAGAGGTCATGTTGAAAGCTCAGCACACGTGATTTGGCAGCTAAGCCAGAGATTGTGCCAATGAAGCCCCTTGAGCTCCTGGTCTTGACAGACTGGAACCAGTGGGACCTTGCCTGATGGCTCCAATTGCAAGAGCAAAAACTACTTAGAAGACAACAGACCACAGGACTCTGCTTCCCTCCCTATCCTTTCCTTTCATTCTCCTTCAAATAATTACATCAGGTCTGCCCAAGAACCGTGAGCGAGAGAGCGCTCGCAGCAGTGCGCTACATCAGGTCCAAGAATGGCAGCCTCACCGTGCCAGGGTGCAACTTGGTACAATACAGAGTACAGAGAAAACCTTCTCATTTTTTATAGACCTGTTCAGACATGGAATTTTAGAAGCGTCCAAGTAGAAACAAGCCAAATGAAAGCATTTTCCAACTCTTAGTTCTGATTAGTTCCACTGGGAACAGGGCATTGTCACAATAAAATATTTGATAAAACGGGAAGGAAAACGATAGAAGAATGAAATGTATTATTGAGGTAGTATTAATACTAAACAAAGTATAAGCAATTTCTTTATTGTTTTCAGTAATTCACAGTATATGCAATCTCCTGTCTATTACTCTCCTATGATTCTTCTAAATTTTTGCCCTTTCTTATCTGCAGTAACTGCTAAAGAACGAATGGCCTTGTAGACTTCCATTTTGGCAAATGGGGTTGGCACGGAATGACTCTCATTCTTTAAACCTGTGCAAAGCATGACAGCAGTAATAACACAAGCTTGCCATTGAAAAAAAGGGAAGCCACAGATTCTTGAAGTTCCTCCTCTCTAAAAAAAACCTTGGCTCAAACCTCAAGTGAAAAATACAAAGTTCTTACTCAGCATTTGTAAGAGGACAAATGCACAGGTTTCGTAAGTCCACAGGATGCATAGTAAGCTGTGCAGCTTCACTGATAATCAAGCCAAAAAACTAATATCTTAGAAATGTGTTTTCAGTGTATTATATTCCACTCAGTTCTGTCACTAATTTATGGGGTTGGGAATGCTTTTTCACATTATCACAGGTCAAAAGCCATCTAGTTTGAAGAATTGAACTCAAAATCCACTGTGTATGTGCAAAGCAAGCACAAAGAATGCAAACTGGATTGACACATACACACTCTGATCACTATATACACATTCAGGTACGAAATACACAATAACTGCATGTACAGGTCATTATTATTTTAATATATCACAGTAAAAATAGTCTAGGTGCAGGTGCTTTACATTTCAACCATGCTTATCCAATTAACATTGCGTCTTTATCATCTCAAAACTGCCTCAATTATGTCTGTTTTAGTGTATGTATACATAGGTCCACACGTACACATACAGAATGCAGGAACAGTGTATTGAAATGTGTGAGGATAGAGCATCTCTTAAGAAACCAGCTGCATTTTACAGTATTGTGTAATGATCCCACAATAATACCACAGGCCAGTTGTTTCAAACAATTGTTCTATGAACAAGAAAAATTAAAATATAGAAACCAAGATTAATTAATTTTCTTCTCCCTAAAACCATCTGCCTAAAACCATCCCTTCATTACTTGAGTAATTATCAAGAGAAATGCTGTGGGAGAAAGAAGACAACCGTTTCCCACCTTAAACAATTCCAGCAACGTACCTCATCTGACGATAGTGCTAAGGAGTGTGAGAAACCTGGGGTTTTGGGTTCTGCTCCTAAACCACTCAGATCAGCTGAACTTGTGCTGCTGGGACTGAAGTCATCATTGAATGTGAAATTCTGTAGGGAAAAAGATGATTTAGAATAAACAAATGATCTCAAATGTGCATCTAAAAGGGAAATTGGTTTTCTGTCTTCCAGGTTGGCACAGTTCAGGAGTTATTGCAATCACCTACCAAAACAGTTAAAATACACACGAGGAAGCTTAATCTTTTGCACTGCTAATGATTAATAGAACATGCTATATGCTTCACCACTGTGTACTTCAAGAGACAGCTCTGCCAGCTTAATGCCTCAGTGAGTAGCAAAGTGGTCTGAAAGCAATTCATAGACTTCCTCTTAGGGTATTGGATGTCATCATGGAGCTAAGTTATTGCTTCCGTTGGTTAATCAATAGCATTCTGCTGCCCTTCGAATCTTTAGGACAAGCACAGCACACACAGCAGTACAAAGAATAGGACAGAGGATTAATTAGCAGAGGGAAGCGAAAACTGCTATTAAAAGAGCAGGGAGAATATCCTGTCAACCACTTTCTGATTCCTCCCTCTTTGCCTATACTTCCAGAAAAAATGAAATTGAAAGTAAAAGATACATTTGGACACTGAATGTTAATTACTGAAGTAATAACCATAAAACAAAGATCATTTTTTTTCCTAAGAACATAATGACAAACATCACATCTTGTAGCGAAGAATAGCAAGAGTGTGCGCATTTTTCCAGGAATGCCACAAAGTGATCATCAGAAGAATACAAAAATTAACATTTTAAAGTGGAAGAGTTTGATTTGAGAGCCATAGAAACTAAAATCTAAAACAAGTCACCATGAAATTTCATTTCAATTGAATACACAGTTGATGATACAGTGACCTTTATTAACTCTTTCGAGACCTCTAATTTTTCCTCTATCATCTAAATAAATAACAAATTTGATCCACCTTTGTCACTCAATTTTAAAAAATGGATATGAACATCGAAACCAAACAGAACAATAAAAGAAGTTATTCTTTTATCCCCCAAAAAACATTTGACCTATTTTCTCTGAAAACAATAGGCCTTCTAAAAACACCAAGCGTTGGTCCTCATGAGTTCTGCTGGAATTCCAACTAAACAGGGGTATTGTGCCGCTCAATACTGGCATAGGTACTGGTAATTTAAGAGCTTGCAAACTTAACAGAGTACAAGAAACAATCTAAAAGGTTTGCTGTTCAGTTTTCTCACACCTACTTTTAGAATTCAAGTCCAGCTTTTCTCACCTCTTTACAGAGGATAAGAAAATCTGAGCAGCTTTCTCACCATGGTCACTTTGAGCCCCAACGGCATCTTCAGGCCAGGAGTTCAGCAGCTCCACCTCCTGCCCTGTGAAGAACATCTTTTTCCTCTCAACTATTCTGATTTTTTATTTTACCTCTCTTTTGTGTCAGTTTCACATTTATGATTAATTTTAGCCTTTTTCATTGTCTATGGGAAACACACAAGACAGCCGAGGCCTGCTAATAATAGTAATAATGGGAGAGCAGGACAAAGGAACACGGAACAAAACAACTGTCACAGCTTAACAGTAATTGTAAAAGGGGATGCTTTTCCCATTTCAAAATTATTTTTACTCAACACTTGTTTAACAGCATAAACCGGATTTACACGACTAACCCTCATCTTTCTTATAAAAAGAAACTGGGTAGCTGATTAGCTGATTCAAATTCCTGTATACAAAGTTGAGAACTATACCTGTTTCTTCTTACCAGACCAATGTAAAAAGTAAACTGTTACAAGTTATAAAAGGATAAAGGCAGAGAAATACTTTCCAGAAGTGAAAATAAACAAGAATGAGCAAGTACAGTACTGTAACTAAGGGTTATATAATGAGTTATCATGCTGAAACATTCATGCACATAGAAAGGAATCACACAGCTCTATTAAACTGCAATAGTTCCTATTTATAGTTCGAGCATCTTCATATATAGAATTAAATCCAACATCCATGCATGCATGACAAGCAGATTTCAATACTGGGGGAGAAAAAGGCAAACGACTGACGGCATACAACATTTCTTCACTTGCAAACATCTCATCTGAATACAGTGAAAACGGGTAGGTATTCCTGCAATCAGTCTTGAAGAATGCAGAATGTATCTATCACTGAATACAGAAATCTAGCATTTGTTCAGTGGATCCAAATGCTAACTTCCACTGGCACCACTTGTGTTTGTTACAGTACAGCACACCACGGTTAGTTTACTGAATTAATGTACATTAAGAGAAAGACAGAATAAAAAGGTAGAATGTGGAATGGTACAATGATGGAGATGCTCAGTTCAGATGAGCTTTTACCGTACAATGAACACCATGCACTGTTTATTGTAGTGTTAACATATTGGCCTGTTCTTCTTCCAGAAACACGAAGCCAATTATGCTGCTCAACACAGTGGGAATAAGGTAGTTCTTATTTTCTACCTTTGACCCTTTTTTAGCTGGGCTTATGTTTTCAGAGGAAGGTTCTGTTGAGCTGGTAGGCGATGGCAGGTTGCTAGAAGAATTGGATCCCTTGCCACCCTCTCCATACCATGTGAATGGTACACAGTGTGGGAGAGAGGAGGATCGTTCTGTTAAAGATTTACTGATGGCTGACTTCTGCAGCATCTCTCTGGTGGTCCTGTGTAAAAGAAAGGAGCAGGAATTTGTGTCAGAGTGTAAAATACGAAAAAATGCTACAGAGGTAGTTAATTGTAAAAAAAGTGACATTCCATGTAACTGTGACTAATCACCACAGCGGTGTGCAGCTGGTAACGGCATTCTTGAAATCTCTTCTAACAAAAGAAGGAAAGAAGGAAAAAGTGTGTTCTTCTGATTTCTGTTCTAACTCTAGCTCTCTCAGATAACATGCATGCAGCAAGTGGAGACAGATGCCTGCACAAAATCCCTGTGTCCCTGCACTTTGGAGTGAATCAGCTCCAACCAAGAAGCCACACACTGTGCTGGTACCACTGGGGCTTGGTATCTCAGCACCATCAGACTCAGCACTGACCCAGGCAGGCTCTGCTTCACTGACAGGTCTGGCTTGGACTTGGAGCACAGGCAGAATGAACCAGATGAACCAGATGCATCTGCACCCACCTACACAGATGTGCCTTTGTTACAACAGCTGAATACTGAGAGATACCTTGTGTTTTTTTTTAAATATTAAAAATACAAATATAGAAAAAAATGAAATAAACATTTGATATTATCAGCTCCTCTTTTCATAGTAACAGTATATAAATCTTCCCTCAAATTCTAACTTATGGTCAGCTTCTAAATCGTTATGAATATAATCACTAGCTCTGTGTATTGGGAAGCTTCTTTTCTGTATGGATGAAATGGAGGCTGCCAGAGGGCCCCCAGACAGCGAGGCAGAACAAGAATTCTCTCTCCCTTTGGCTACTTAAATGTAGATGTGTTTGATACAGTCCCGTGCTCCCTCCTTGTGCTCCAGTGTTGCTTGAAAGAAGAAAGACAGAATGACATTGTCCAAATCACCTAGCTCCAGGCTAAGGAATATAAGAATATGTGCTTTCTACTTGAATGGGGGGAATTTGTTTATATATTTAACATCAGTGGTACTCTTCAGAAATAATTCACGATTTTCTTCTACACATTTTCAGGTTTTTTTTTTTTTTTTTTTTTTGGAATGGCAAAATAATGCTTGCAACATATATCTGACAGCATGATTAATTCTACATCAATCTCTAATGCTCTAATAGACAAAAATAATTATAACAGGATGCTGTCTTCTGATCATCATCTTCCTTCTTTCAAAGAGCTTATACAGTTTTGGACTGGAAAGAAAACATCCTCAGATTTTTCTCAGGCAAATTCTTCGGAGTTACTAACAAAGGAAGTGACAACTGGTGTTTAAAAAGTTATACTGAAATAACAACATTTCAGTTTACAGAAGCACAGCAAGAATTATAAATGCTTAGGAATTTTAAGTTACAAAGTAGTATTAAACTTTGTTTTCAGTAACTGTATCCAACTCAGAAATATTCAGTGACAAACAGCGCAAATAACTGATTTATCAGATGGTCTAATAAGCAACTGATCATCCTACGCTGACTGACATCTGCTTCCTCTAAGGAAGATATCTGCTGGATTTCATTAACACCTGTAATGTACTATGTTGGTATCAGGAACATAACAGGTTCTGCAGAGTCTGCTTCTTACCAAGAAGCATACCTTCCTACTCCCCACCCTGTGTTTGGCACTTAAATGCCACCTGGTGTTAATGCCTGGTGAAGGGCACTAGCTGCCTTACAGCTAAGCACAGGTGCAGAGTGTTTGGTTTAACAAATCCCTCCTCCAGTACAGAAATACAGCAATGAACATTAACTGCACAGCAGCGGAATGACTGCTGCGGTTTGTTCTGACACTAGCACAGAGGTGATGACTGCTAAAAGATCACCGAAGATCCTGCCAGATATGTGCAGAATGTGAGTGTATGCTGTGTTAGAACAGGAAACTTACAATTCCGTACAGTATGCCTGAAGGGGTATGTTAGAAGTCTAACATCTCTTCTGCTTCTCTGATTTTATGGAGACTTGTCCCTGGGACTCTATGTGTCAGACTGTCAGCAAAACTCTCCAAGCTGCTACACTGTTTTTCAAACGCATACATTTTTGGAGAAACGTGAACTTTGCTTTCTTTAGCAAGCTCTTTTATCGTGTGTGCTTTCCTTTGCATTATTTTATGTTCAGAGAAATTTAGAGTTGCTAGAACCTTAGGACTTTCAGAACATACTACGTTTGCTTAGCGCTCCTCATGTTTACCTGAATGCTTGCCTCTCATACCTGAAACCAGATACGGCCCCTTTGGATGGGATTGTGTCAGACTCATCACTACATGAGGAGACATTCATTTAAAATCTACACCATCCTTTGTAGAAAAGATTGCTTCCTGCCATTTTGAATGCTCATTTATTTATTCAGAGGGCAGATGCTGATGGTGTGGACTCATCAAATCTCAAAGAATTCAAAATTCCTTGCCTGAGAGTTGGTGACATGGCCAATGCAGTCTGCATTTCTTCTATCTACTTTCAACTTACGATGTTCATCTTCAGAAACAAAATCTTCTGAAAGCATTCCTGAAGTGGGCACAGTGAAGCTCCAGGGAATATCTGCTGCTCAACATTGCGCTTGGGGCTTTTCCTCCAAAATACGTGCAACTGTGTCAAGGTTTCTGAATCAAGGCTATTAACAACTTAGTGTTTGTCTGTGTGTATGTATCTTGTAGGCCAGCTGTAATGATTCTATTTCTGCAAAGCTTATCAGTAGATGCAATAGCAGTACTGATGAAAATCTCCAAGTATTTTTAGATTATTTGTTAGTCTTCCACTAGTTAAGAATTCTAGGTTTGTAAGCTTAGCAAGGTTGCCTCAAGGCTTAGAATTTATTTATATGAAGGCAGTGGGACCGTCAGCGTTCACATATTTTAGGAAAACTACATTTTCTCAATGTTTCTGGCATGCCATTTCTTGCATCCTCAATCTTTTACCCATACCTAATGCCACAGGTCACCCTAATAGCTTCTTTTTCTTTCCGCTTCTTGCCCTTGTTTGAACTCCTTCGCAAGGGAGCCCTACAACAATATTGGAAAACATTAGGAAATGTCCTTGAAAATCTACTTTTAATCCTTTAAATAAAAATAGTATTTTAAGTAACAAATGCTTACCCAAGATCTGCAAGTTTTCGCTTTAGTTTTTCTGCATGCCCTATAGTAGGGGGAGTAGTTCTTGCTGCCTGGGCACATGTGGCACCATCTAGGATACATTTGTACACGGGAGAATGTACATTATTATTTTTAATTGCTACTGATAACTATTTCACTTTCCATCCATCCAGAACAGTTTGCGCATCTGTTCAGGATTAGATATGCATACATGTACACATCTGTAAGTACACAATTTCACTGGGTGCATTCTTCTCATTTTTAAGAAGGTGGTGAAGAAAGCAATAAAAAATTTACAGTTTCAGAATTTGAAAATACACATGAAGAAATCTTTTTTTAACCAAAGAAAATGAAAAAAGTTAATTTTGGTTGAGCTTTAATGAATATGTAGTAAGACGAACAACACAGAAAATTTACAGGAAAACATTACAGCAAATCCATTTTTAAACTCAGCAGTGGCTGCTTATTTCTCCCTTCACAGAAATCATGTGGATGTATGCTTTCCTTCAAAAGTGATTGCTGAAACCCTTTCTTGAACTTTGGAGCAGAAGGCACTTTTTATGATGGACAAACTAGGTAATAGTTATCTGCTTAGCTTGAACATCTTGGTTGAAATGAATACTTAACTTGAAATCCAACCATTTTCATTAATTAAAAAAAAAAAAAAAAAAAGAATTGAAAGTAGCGTCTCAGTTAATAAATTTGCCCTCAGTCCTCTACTGATTTCTGATCCCTTCTACAAAAGCTGTTAAAACCTGAAGAGGAAACAGACTGCAGAACATATGAAGTCAAAATAACAGCTCAAAGTATCGAAAACATCCTGTGAAATCTATATGGCAGCTAAAACACACACCAACTGAAAAACGCAGACACAGTTTTTGTGATTCTTCAACAAAAAGAGTGCCCCCAAATGTTCTAGAGGAAGCAAATGAAGGTCAGTCATTCACGTCACTTGCAATTTGGCGACTTAAAATGTAACGTCAGATTTACAGTGGCTTTGGTTAAAAGCACTGCTGTGTTTGTGGATTTCTCCTAAGGAGGCTGACAAAGATTAAGCCCTCGGAATTAACCCAAAATACCACAGGACAGTAAACCATGTACACAGAGGAACTCTTTACGTTGCTTTGTGGATACTATTTGGCCAAGTTTTCATTCAAGTGAAAAGTTCAGTGTGCAAATGACTCATAAATCATTACAGAAAAAGCAAGAAAACAAGGCTCTTGAGACACCAACACTCTAAAGGCCATGCGTACTATTTCTACTAACATCAGCCCTACTGACAAGTAACCTCGGGTCGAAAAAGAAAACACACAGAAGTTCCCCATGAGAAAAAAAAAGAATAGGCAACCTTAGGCAATGCACACTTTGCATCATCTCTACATTGTGCACGCTTCTCTCTTCTCCTCAAAGACCTGCTTATGGCTCCTCTTTCATCTTTAATGTATGCTTTTCATCTAACCACTGTCAAAAGTGCTACTTTGAAGAATAAAAGATTGCAGAGCTTCCTCTCACGCTTGGCACTCACAGGCAAGTGGCGTTTGGGAGCTGGAGGGCAGAGGGCTTTTTTGAGAAACATCTTTAAGCAAATGAAACTATGAGATACATTAACTTTGTGCTGGGCAAATAATATATTATGTAGCTGGAGGTTTTGCTCCTGTGGTAGAATTACTCTGCAGAGCTCGGCAGGAACACACAGCAGGAACCAACTCCAGCCAATTTCTGTCAGGCTTTTGCATCACTTTGCTCCCACTCACACGCAGCTGGGCCCTGCCAGAGCGCTTTGAGTACTGGGGATTTGCTGGGAAAAGCACTCATGCTGGCCATGAGATACAGGGGAAGATGGATGAGCTAGTTTCCAGCGACTTCAGTAGAGATTTCAATCTACTGGGGCTTGCATAGGTGCAGGCACACACTAGTTAGCCCACAGCAGCAGCCATGAACCGGGGCTGCAGGTCCCTGATCGGGCAGGAGGGGCATCTGACCACCCTGGAAGGGAGCACCTTCCCTGACTCCTTCAGGTTCTTCCAAGAGGCTGAAGGAGAGCTGGTTCCTCAGGATCAATCACAGAGGAGCCATTTATCCCATCACTTTCAGCCTCCCAGAGCTGGTGCAAGTAATCTGCAGCTGATGGGTGGCAAAGGGGCCCAGACCCAACTTTCTGTCCCACAGTCAGCACAGCTGAAGCCAGCCACAGCTCAACTAGAGATTGCCCACAGGAGTCACCTCAGCTGCCTTGTCAAACAAGGTTGCACAAAGAAAGCAAAACTGAAGAAATTAATCACGCTGCTACACGAAAAAGTCATGCTCAGAAGACAAAGCACCAAAATTCCTCACCGTTTCTCAATGAAATGAACTCCTGCCATTTCATCTCTTCCCATGGCACTCAGGATCTCATGAGAGAAAAAAGTGTGAGCTTGCTAAAGCTCACTTTTGCTAATCAGTGACTAATCAGTGGACACACCACCACAAATGAGTGTTCTCTTTTACCTCTAAAAAACCCCCAACTAGTTAAACATGACGGAATACAGTGGCTCTTTCTATATTTTGCAGTGTAGGAGTTTGACAGCCCAATGATAATAAAAATAGTATCACTACGACACTTGTTGCAGAACAACTGCTTTAGGATATTTCTTTTTTGTGGAACTTATTAAATGTAATTTTTTTTCATCTGAAAGCAAACTGCTCTATTTTAGTTTTCGTGTACCCATTAGGATCAGGATACACCCCAAAGCACTGGCTGTTTACGTAACAGTCACAGTGGGGAAAGCATGACATGCTTCCTTAATTAGACAAAGATTATTTTTCAAACCCAAGTTGGGAAGGAAAGAGCAACACGGTGGGTGGAATGTAATAACCTACTTCTTAAAATATAAGGTCTAGTCTCCATCAAATTTTTATCAAGATATTTTTCATGCATCAGATGTAAATCAGGATTTAAGACTTCACTCATAAAGTAATCACATGCCTACGCTGAAATAAGAGTTGAGAAAGTCACGTTCTTTTGTCCTCATCCTTATTTTTCACTTGTAAAATTCAGGCTCGGAATTTAACTTTGATTCATCAAAAATTGTACAATTAGCAACTATACAATGAGACCAGGAATATAGGAATTCAGCATATATTACATTGCACTATATATATAAAAACGTCAGCATATATTGACCAATTTTAAAATCAACAAAATTTGATTAATCCGTCTTTTAAGAATCAGTGTGAAAGCCCCGTATGATGATAAAGAAAAAAAGGTTGTGAAGGAATGGTAAGCCTTTTCATTTACACAGATAGACAACTATGCTCAACAAGTTGTGCTTTTTTCAGTTAATTCCACTTAGCCAAAGTTTGCTTTGAACCTATCCAAACGTGTTTCTGCAGTCTTTACTTAGAAACAATTTTATAATGTATTTTAGCTTATGTTACAGTTAGAGAACACACCATGCGTAGGCAAGAATGCTACAATAGTTTAAATTGCTAATTTTAACTTCATAACACATTTGAAATGGAGGGCTCAAAATTCTGTGCAGTACTGCATGTAGGTTGCACCGAAAGTAATGCCTCCTATTTATTTACATGCAAACTACAACAGACACAAAGAGCACAATAACACTATTTGTTAGAGCTAATTGTGAGCTACAAAACATTATTTTTCAATACTGCCAACACCATTAGCTGTGCATTTTCAACGGGGATGAACAAGAGCCTGCATGCTCCATTCGTAAAAATCTGCAGCAGTGGAGGAGACCCACTGTCACTGTCATCACTGCTGAAATGCACCACCCACCCCTCACTGTGCTCACCACCACTGTTGGGCTTCATAAATGCTCAGCAAGCATCAATGAATGTTAATGGATGCCATTTTTTTCCACGTGGAGGAATTCAGTTCCACACTTTTACTTCACATGCACTTCCATGTCAGACACCATTCTGTCAGATTGCCCCTCTGCTGCCATCTGTCACACAGCCACAATATGTAACAGAATATTGGTGAGATGGTTTAACCTCTACTGCCATACCACCAACATCCACCTCTGATGTCATGGGGCGACATAATAAAATAGGAGGCATTACTTTTGAAGCAGGTGTGGTAGTATTAATGCACTGGATAAACAAGGATTTGAGAAATGTATCTGAACTAGGTATCATTGTATCACGTCTTATCGAATTCACATCTAAAGAATCTGAATTAAATAAATAACAATGTGGCCAACCTTTCTAACAAATTGCTATTTTTTTCTCTTATAAATACAGACTCCCCAGCCTCCGACCTCTTGTTTAACCTAGATACAGATGCCTCTCAGCAATTAAAAACTACAATCTGTTATTTTTGCTTTATGCTCCTTTCCAACCCTCCAAAAAAAGCATTTAGCAGTGCCAAAATCGCATCATTCATAAGTACAATGTATTTACTAATGATGTTTCTAACACAAAAATGGACTGGGGCCCAATAATATTGTGTTTCGAAAAATACAGAAAAGATTTTCTTAAAGGCACCTTCCCCCTATCATTTTCAGTGAGTTCTAAGAAAGAAAGAAAAAGAACGGAAGTAGTTCCAGATCTCATTCTAACTTCGTCCTTTTCTTCTACCATCATACAAGATCAGCTGTAATTTTCTGATGTCCAAGTAGACAAAAGAAGTTACGAGAAGATGACCTTCTAGTTGCTATGGCTTTACTACACAACAGATCATAAAGTAGATGTAAGTAAGCAAAAGGATGCACCAATTTATTGTAAAAAATTGTAATACCTTTATCTTGCAAAACATTCCTGCCAGGTGGGTGATGCAAAGGAGATGCTTCAGAGCTGTGCCCAGATTTTGAAGGAGAGGAAAGTGGAGTGTCTCCCCGAGAACACAGGGAAAGGACACCTCCTTTGTGGTGCTGTCCTTCTTCTTGGTTTTCAGTTAGGTTGTCAAGGGAGATTGCTGCACTGCTAGCCACTGGGGAGAGGGAGGAAGCACCAGAATCTGATGCTGGTGAGGATGCTCTCATGCATAAGGGCAGTGGTGATTTTGAAATGTGCATGGGACTACTGTAACTGTTTGATGGCTGTTGGCATAAGAGATTATAAAGCAGGTTATACCATTTAGTAACTGATATGAGCAAGGTTTACTTTGAACATGCAATTCTTTTATTCATTATTCTTTTATTTGTAAGAAACACATTAGCGATTCATGTAATTACCTTTTAATGCCACATAGTGTTGTTTATTGATATTTGCTTTCAAGCAGAAGTCAGAATCAGATAAAACAATGAGTAAATATCATATCAATTGTGTTAACAATTAAGAAATAAAGAAATGTAGGATTCAAGTTCCTTTCACTTCCTGCATGTATTGAAGGACCCACTTCACATTATAAAGCACACTTATTTCAGAAAGCCCAGGATTCCTGTTAAAAGAAAACATAAAAACCAAAACCAACCAAAAACCCAGGTGTGCTGACTCAAAGGAGACTTAAACTTCTCTCAAGTGCAGTCACAGCATACTGGCCACAAAGCCATATATACTGCCTGTGCTACAATGCAAGGACAAAGACAGAGGACAAAAAGACTTACAGGGGCAACCTAGCATTCCATATGAAGCCTGAGAGAGAGGGCAGAGTCCTTCTCACCTTTCGTTCAAGGCTGTCCTCTCCATCAGTTGAACTGATGCTGTCATAGAGCCTTGTCCTAGTTGGCCTCTGCCGCTTGTTCTTCACTGAAAGCTGAGCTCGGGTTTTCAGAGCTTTCGAGTCCAGTCTCTCTGTTTCTGGCACTGCTTCATTGAAATCTGTATGAAAACGTGAATTGAAGTTATTTGTAAAATATATATATTTTGGAATTAAACTACCTTATGCTAAGACATGACATGCAACTGAGAGCACACAAACTTTGCACAGTTTACTCGCACCTGTAATTCTGTATTCAGAATTACTAAAGAGCACGTGCAGAAAAGAGGTTATTTGCCTAAGCCACTAACAGATCCATATCCAGTAGCTGCATCAAGAAGAATCAACTGCAAGGATTTTTAAATTCAGCAAACAATTGCCACCGTGACATGGGACCACACCAGAACACAGCTGTTAAACACAGCTGTCCTAGCCCAGAAAGCAGGTCCACAAAGACTCCCTCAGACCTACTTGCATGTGTTTGGTCTACAGAGTGCTCCTTCATCACACTATTAAGCAAGAGAATCCTCATCTCCTTACTTTTCAGCAGACACTTTCGAGCATCGGGATGAATATATCAGTTTAGATCCAGCGAGCCAATTCGTTTATTCCCAGTCCTGCCCTTTTAAGCTACCTGAAGAGGACATACTGGATGGCTGCTTTCTTCAACAGCTGCCCCACTGTTTCCCTTACAATTTCATCAGTTCTGCAGGCGGCTCGTCAAATTACAAAATAAATATCCATAGCTATCCTCAGGCTCCTCTACATTATATCATAACTGGAATGGCTTACAAATTTAAAGAACATACCTCGCTCTCTCTTGTACTAGGTGTCCCCCAAAATAACCTTGTACAGTATGTGCAAATTATAAACAAGCAATGTCCAAAGTCAGTAGCAAACAAAGAGTGATACAGCCAGTATCCAGATAATCAGATAACCATTTCCAATTGGTCTGATTTACAGGCAGCCTCTCACAGGATTATAAAACAAGTGCTAAACTCATTCCTTTGGACCTACAGTGAAACTGCTTGCTGGCTCTGCCACATTATCTCTCTTAGGAGGGGACAGCAGAGAAGAATCCCACCCTCCTCTGGACACTGAGGTCATCTGTTGTTTAAAGTGGACAATGCAAATAAGATGCCCCGAATGTTTGCTCCAATCCTTCTGCAAGGAAGACCACTTTTTTATTAGTACCTGGCAATCTTTGTTATTTCCTCCCTCATTGCACTGCCCTCAGAATAATTACTTGTAGATCCCTCTTTACTGTATTCAGAATTCCTTCAAACTCCTAAAATGGAAGTAAAGTTAGCTAAACTTAAGTAAAACACCACTGACAGCATCACACATCATGGTCCCCAATACAAACCAATTACGAGGAGTGATCTAACACAAACAGAGTTGTATCTCACTTGCACTCCGATCACATAAGAAGACACTCTGCCAAGCTCTTTTCCATAGCAGGAGTCTAGAGGCTGCAATCATTATTGTGATTACCAGAATCTACTGCAGTTGACTGGTTTCAGCATTCCAGCAGCAATGTGTTTTGGCAAAACCATTAGTGAGCTTGTTTTACAGCTTTGCAGAAAGACCCTGAGTGGGCTGAAATAAATTTTCACTGCAACCAACTGCCAGTGGTGTTCAACAGAGTTTATCATGAAATTCAAAATGAAATGAAATTAATCCACCCAGAACCTCCACAAAAACATCCTGAATTATAGCCATTCAAAACAGGAACGGAAAGGCCAAGCACTGTATGTGTACGAGAGAGAAGGGACACTGGCTCTACCTGATTAACTAGAAAAACAACCATACTGTGTGGAGCAGGACATGGGCTGTTAGATCTGTTATTATGCTGATCTAATAGCTCAGAAACCCTCTGAGAGATTTGCAACAAGCAATAATTATCCCAACAAAAAATAACAAGACAGTCATCAGAAGACTTCATGAAGGCTGGGAGATGTACTCTACAATAACACTGCTTGACCCTTACAAAATTGCTGTACTTTCTGAACGAGTGGGGTTTGTGTAGGAGATGCTGTACTCTACCATATGTGCTTTAAAAGATCAAAATGAAAAAAAAAATCATATATCATCAGAAAAGAGCTGGACACTGTCACTCTCACACCTATTTGCTGCTGTCTTCATTCATGTAACTTTCTGCTGGAATAAACAAGCAGATCTGTTCCTTCTGTTTTGAAGAGAAGGTAATTTTACATCTTCACCCTTTCATCTACTGCCCCCAACATCACTATGTGATGCATGAAAATGAGAGAAATATTTCATATAAAAAAATGGAACAATGAAGCAAATTTATCTGCCTAGTTTCAAAGCCACTCTGTTCAAGAATGCCTTGTGAGCAAAGCAGAATGAACGCTTCAACTGTGACTTGCCTCTACACATTGAGCTGACATAACAGCTGCTTTCTTAGCTATCAATCATCCACCGAAATGATACTTGAGTATTTCAGCAAATTTAACATTTTACAAAGCTGCAGTAAGACAAAACATGTTTATGAAAGGTGTTTTCACATTTTAAGCCAGACAAGGAATAGATTTTTTATGGTTTCAACTTTCTTTCTTGTTTGGCAATCCTCTAAGTACAAATCAATTCATCCATTAGGCTAACTTACTTGTCTAAGTACTGTATTCCTAACACACTAATTAATTGGAAGATGATCTTACTGACGTTTTTGCTTCAAACAAAGAAACAGATACATCTTGGCTTTACTGAATCCACCAACTTTAAGAAAGCACTAATCTTCCCCTTGCTTTCCACAGCATCCTGACTCTCACTCTCAGAAGACCTCATTCAGCCAGGGGTGCAAACATCTCCGTGACTTACCACCGCCACCAAAACAAAGAGGTCTTGCTGTGCAACCCATTTCTACCATTATTTGCACACTGTCACAGTTGGAACTGCTTACATTTATTCCCTGAGGTGCACACACTCCCATACATCTCTTCCTTTCGCTGCTCAGCTTAGGCAAACAGTCGACATAGTACTGTGAATGCTGATTCATGTAAATGGTCACACTGGCCTTGCTCAAGCAAAATGCCACCTGGGCGTGGAGGCTGCTCTCTCTCCTACTCAGAGCTGGGCTGCTAGCTCTCAGTGCCAGCTCTTGGCCGAGCCTTGCTTCAACTTGCTGCAAAGAAATTGCTCAAAAGCATCAGCAAGAACAGTTTCCTAGGAATCTTCCAGCCCACTGTCAAGCCGGATAAATATCTTACAGAAAAGTTGAAACACGTTCGACATTGCCCATGGAGACACTCTAATTAGACTTTCTTTCAGCAGGCCTTGAACCATTTCACTCCAAGGGGCTTCCCTCTACATAATTTCAATACTACTGTGCAGTGGGAAACAGCTTGCCTGTCCACTTACTGTGTTTCCATTATACACACTGATGGATTTAAAAATCTCCTTCTATGAACTGATGCATCCCCGGGCATCCCAAGACACTCAGCATAGCCACCAGAGGGGCTTGAAGGAGCATTTGCATAGAGATGAGCAAGTATTGACCACGCTGGCATCAACACTGAACTATCAACTGATTTCAAACCACAGGCTCCTTCCCGGATATCCACCAACAGTTTGTTTCTCTACTGTAGACACAGCTCATGACCACTACAACTGAATGTTACACTTCACTTCTTCTGTTTTTCTGCACTTCCAGACCTAATCAAATATTTGCAAAAGAAACACAGCCCTCAGTCTTCTGGTGTTCCAAGGCAAAGCAAAAGAAAGACTCTGGGCTGTAATGGTTTTGATTTTCTCTTTGTAGCTTCCACTGATGATCCTGGAAGCCTGCTACGATGAGGCTGTGTTGCAGCCCAAGGAGCCGCGCTGTGTGATGGGACGTTACAGTGGCCAGGCCACCTGCAGGCAGGGGCAGCCATGCTCCTGCATGCACGACAGGCCAGTCACACCCACCAGTCGGTCCAAATCTGTTACCACACATGAATATAATCAAGATCTCAGTTCACACTGAAGCAAAAACCCATCCTTAGTTTCATTTTAATTATCAGGATATCTGAAATATGTATTTTTATATAGACTGATTTTTAAGGAAGACATACCTGCAAACTTTGAAGTAAAAATTGTAAGATGTGGCTGTGTACACCCAGCTCCATTCTACAAACTTAATGCTGAGGCAGAACAAGAAGTGTGAGTTATACTCTCTGAATAGAAACTAGAGAAGAAGAACCAAACACTGGTCAATGTCTCCCCAAGGAACACTTTCCCAGTGAAAAATGGCATCTCTTAGAAAATGCAAATTTTCATGCCAATGTATCAATTGAAAAATCTGGTTTGGAAGTACTGACATAGTTTTAGTGCTTTAAAGGATGTTTTTTTGATTTTTTTTTAAGGTAGCAATCACTATCAAGTTATATATAAAAAATAAAAGGTAACAACAGAATTTCATTTTGCAGTCTTATTTAAGCAGAACATTTCACTGAATAATAGAAAGTATGATTTCAGACGATGTCCGTGAATGGATTTTAGCTCCTGAGCCACGGATGTGTGCTGACACTGCTAAAATATGTAAACCTGATTTCTCTGAGGCAGGTAGATAAAACACACTTTACTTCCCTTATGCAATCTACTTGTAACATTTACTGAGTTTCAATGAAGAAATATGGACTTCCATGATACCCTGTGTGCTTTCCTGAGATTTCAGGACAATAAACACTTGCTAAAAAGAAACAAGTATGTGGAGATTTGTAGAAACCAATTCCACAAGTTCTGTCTATCACATAAATACTGTTTCAGAAGAACAAACCCTTCTTATGTGCATATATTATGTTAAAATATAATTTATATTGATTTGTTTTCAGAGCAATATTCAATTTGAATCCACACATGAAATAGCTGCTAAAATAGTAACCTCAATAAAACATCTATGTGATTGCTAGAAATCAATTTAACTGGAAATGCAATGCACTTTTCTTCACTAGTGGAATAAACAATATTATAGTTTATTTAGAATAAATATATTGCTAGGAATGGACCCTGGTGCTGATTTCACAGACTGTCACTAAATATACAGTAAGTATTGTTCATACACCAAACAATTTCATCTCCAGGCTGTGAATCTAAACTTGGATTCAGTTCTGCATATACTTCAAGGGTGAGGAACCACTCACAGTTACTGAAAACCCTAACTAAAGGTATGGAAATTATCTGTATATTTTCACTAACGCAGTCTTAAAAAAAAGGCAATTACCTTTCCATGCGAAACAAGTAAAGGTTACAGTTACCCTGTTGACAGCATTTTAGTGATACCATGAATTGTTTTGGCTCTTTGGTAACGTAGAACCAAGCCTTACAAGCCTTATGTTTTAAATCAGTCTGTGCTACAGATGACTATTATTTTAATGAATGTACTAGTAAAGAACTTGCATTCCGTTCACAAAGGCTCCCTCCTGATAAATCATGAGCTCCACCTACACGATTGCTTTTGATGTCAGTACCAAGGTAGGATCAGAAACTTGCAGAGTTCCATTCGAAACTGTTTTTCTCATTCTGGTAACTTTGTTCTTGTTTGATCTTTGGTTCTTGGTAATTAAGAACAACTTCGGAACACAAGAAAGCACAATTTTCTCCTACTTTATTAAGATAACAGAAGCACGGAATTAATCCTAACTGTTGATGGAGTGTCACTGACAATTCATTTAAGCTTTAAGAAATCAGTAACCATCTTTGCTTTATTAGCACAGACTAGTCACTTCTATCTCTTAAAGAATATACATTGTATAGTTCTTCTGGGACTTTACAGTCAATACTCGGTGAACACTGGAAAAAGAACAGCATCCATGTTACCGTTTCCTTTAGATCCTAAATAATAACCATATTTCTTATGTACACATTAAGAGGAGTTACGGGGTTGGTTCACACAAACCTTGACTTAAGCCATCCAGACACGACACTTGCTTAGTATCTAGATTTTCCACTGGATCTCCTCTAGAAACTTCTCCAAAAGATGTCTGCCTTTCAAATATGTTGTTGTTATTGTTAACTTGGCTCCCATTTTGCTTCAGTAGCCTGAAAACTTCCGCTTCCAAGTCTCGTATCTGAAAGAAATAAAACCCAGTTTTACCTTTAGCAGACATACACATCTATGTTTGTTGTTTCTTCCAGATTATCAGACAGACTTGTCTCAGTAACCAAAGCTATGAGTAAATACTACTCACACGAGACTGTAAGCCTTGAACCTCTGCAAGATGTGCTTTCTCCAAATCTTCTATTTTCTTTCGTTCAGCTTCCTGGCGTTTGAGGAAGTCAAGTTCTCTTAGGGAAAAAAAAAAAAAAAAGTGCATTTGCTGTCATCAAAACAATCAGATTCAGACAGAAAACATTCTGGTATACTATGGTATAATATATATGGTAACTAACTGGTATGTTAGGCTATGCATCTAGAAATTCTGTCCTTAACAAATATTTTGTTACTAACCTACAAATAAATATGAAACTGCAATTCAGACAAAAACATGCATTATTACTTATCAGCTTATGTGGTCTATATGAACATACTAGGCGAAAATACAAAAATGAAAAAAGTGAAAATCTCAGTTCTGCTGTGGGAAATGGGATAGACTCTGTTTTATAAGAATATGACTGTACTCCTTTGTTTAAAGGAAATCCATGAGTTTCCAGGTACAAATTTAATTTTCTAGTAAGTTCTAAGGAAATCTGTCAGGTGTTTTTAGGAGTCTGAGATATTTTGAAACTAATACAAAGTAGAATAGCAACAGAAAAGCCATGCAAGCTCATTCTAGCTATTTTCCCTACTTCCTTGCACTTTGAAAATCTAAGACATTTATGATAGAAAGTGAATGAGATGCCAGTTAGCTATGGAGCAGTCACAAAATTCTGAGATACGTAACAACGTATTGAATATCTGGAATGTTTTTTAATGGGACACGATATACACTTTGACACTCTCAGTTATCACTTGACAACTTGACATTGCTGTATATTTTTGTTTTCTTTTTTAATAGACTACATTTTAAAAGTAATTAAAAAAATGCTGCAGAAGAAGAAAGTTTTGAGAAATGTAGCTATGTAGGGTGTTATTCTTGCTAGCCATCAAGGGGAGGGACAATATGAAACAGAGAGGGCTAGGTAATCATCAGTAAGCTCAACAGCTCAAATGTTTCTGGCGTCTACAAAAAGAACAAAAATAAAATATGAAAGGAAACAAAACAATTTTTTTGAATGTTACATTAGTATACAGCAGGAGGGAATTCAACTGACATGTGACCCTCAATTGCAGCACACATTTCAAATCAAACATTTTACTAGGATTACTTGTGGTTGCTTGCAATCACATTTAGTTATCTAGTAATCCTCAAATATTTCAAGGTGGAATAAGACAGATTAAATCTTCGTTTAGTCATAATATTATTTTCCAGCACTGCTAAACTAATACTTAAATAATACTACCATTTTTTCTGCAACAAAGAACTCGTGGTTTTCACGATAAAAAAGTGATAAATATTGTTTACCTTATAGTTGTTTAATAGAGGGTTTCATATTTCAAAATTTATCTTACACACGTTTTCTATCTGGCCACTTATTCATTTCCTGCGCCTGGTGTAGCTGCTTACTTTTGCTGAAAATCCTTGATTAACTTCTTTGCCTTGTTATATTTCTTCTCCAGAGCTTGATACTGGCTTTGTGTCTCCTTGAGGTGCTCATTCACCGTGTGACACAGGGTTTGGGCCTCAATCCAGTAACTCTCTAATTTCATCATCCTCTCCTTATTCTCCTCAATGTTCTGCTGCAGTTGGGTCTTCTCCAGTTCCCACCTCACCTTCTCATTCTCAGCAGCCTGTAGCTGAACAAAAGAGTGGAGAGGCCAGTCAGTAGAGGGGTGCAAAGTGTGGCCTAATAGCTTAGTTGGGAGTTCAGTCAACGTGAATAGTGAAAATCACTCAGTAACTACAGAAGTAACGAGCCAGCAGAGAAAAGAACATTCCAGGACAAATACATCTGCTGTTACATACATTATTTTTCCACATAAAATGAAGCAGAACCTTTGCTTTGTGTTACAATGCAGTCTCACTGTTTCTCTGGGATATATGAATACATTTAGGAATGTCAGTAGCAGAGAGTTTCTGTAAACTGCAGGGTTAATCAGCCAGCACTGGTTATGCACTTTGCTCTATATACCTGGCTCAGGTGTTAGAGAGCTTTCATCCACTTCCATAAGATCAGAAATTTCTTCTTTAAGAGGAATCTGCTTCCCAGATTCTATATTTGACTTAAGAACAATTAGGAAAAAAACAGGAAAAAAGCCAATTGTGTCTATTTTAACTGTTTTTCCTCCAAATTAGTAACTTCATTGAATTCTTATAACTTTTCATGCTTTTTTCAAGTCATAATCTTGCTTAATCTAGAAAGCCAAACAAAATAAGCTGGGAGTAGAATAGAAAATTTAACATCAGGTCATAACCTAGCATTATTTCTCTTTTAAGCAGGCAATGAGTTTTGCAAACGACACTGCAACTACGCCAGAATTATTACAAGAACAAAGAGAACCTGTTATATTATTCTCATTTTCTTTCAACTTGCTTACCAAATTGTAAGGAGCTAATATTAAAAGCAAAATACATCCTTGCTGTTGTAGATTTCTGCCCATAAAGGTGCTAATTCTGACAAATATCAGTGCTGCTTTGCTTTCTGATCACTGCTGTTCCTATGTCCACTGTTTGGAATCAGTAAAATCCAGAGTTTTTCCAAGTGACCTCAAAGAAGCCTGAATTTTACTGCTTAATTTATAATAACACTTAGCTCCCATGTTATTTTTTTTGTTAGATTTTGTTGTTATTTTTAGATTTCTTACTTTCCAAAAGCTAGTTGCAAGATTCAATGTTTGGCACGGAATGAGGGTAGATTTGTTCAAAGCAGGAAATCTTAGCTTCCAGAATTTATGGAAGGAAACCAGGTCTTACACAACCCTGTTCGCATATCAAGATTACTTTATTTGCTCTAGGCAGTTGTGCTAGCACCATGGAGGATGCACACAAAATCAGAATAGGCTGTTTGCAGTTTTAGTAGCAATATAACCGAACTAGTCATATTTTCTTCGGTGCTACTCAAAAGATCATGTAAAGAAGTACAACACAAGGAGATACATTAGCCCTAATCTTGCAAATGGATTTGCATAGATGAATGTTTACACCCATGCTATGAAGTCAAAGGGGCTTGGCACAATCCCAAAGGATTGACCATGCAGTTCCGATTGCTAGATTGGAACTGGAAAGCAGAAGAAAGAAAAGATTTCTGACTTTTTTAAACTGAAATAGTACAACCGAAATTGTCATTACAGAAAATAACTGTATTCAGAATTTGATTTTAACAGTACTTTATGCAAATTTGATAAACACAACACAAAATACGTGTAAGTGCAAATGGTTGCTAGAAAGAAATAATCATCAAAAATATTTTTCTGAAGTACAATTTTCTCTTTGTCTTCCTTTTATTTCCTTTATAATGCACTCAAACTGAAAATGAAGGATGTCATTATAAAATCTGTTATTACTCAACAACAGAATTATCAGTTGACTTCCCATAAAGCTTATCCTAGTACAAAAAATACAATTCCTTTTTATTGCTATTGCAAATTCAATCTAATAACTAGCAACCAATTGCGAGATATTTTCCACTGAGCTGGTAAACATTTTCCTTTCTACAGCATCTTTTAAAGAGAACTGCAACAGTAAGAAAGTGTTCTTTTTCTTCTGTATATAAAAAGTATTTTCTATTAAACACGTTTAAATAAATTATTTTTTCTAAATGTCAAGAAAAGAAATTAACATAAACAGGACATCTTAATATCACTAGTAAATAATAAACCTACTAACTAAGACTTGAATATTCAATCCAAATGCAATTTAAAAACCTGAGAAAATGTACTAGAATTGTAAAACTGTGAATCTGCCATTAAGTCATTATGATATCTCTTAAAATGTATGTTTAACTGAAGCTGCACAAGTTGGCAGTTTCTCTTAATAGCAGCACTTAAGATTTTACTTGAAACTTTGAATAGAGAACGTACACTAAGACAAGATTTAGCTGAGCCACCGTGTTTCTTAATCAGCCTTTAATAAGGACGTTGATTTCTCCACCCACATAAAGATACATGTCTTCAGATCTGATTTTGCATGAGAGCAAAAAAACAGCGTGTATTATCTGCATATTGATTCTTACCTTCGTCTTCAGCTTCTGAATTTCAGCTTCTGTAACTGCATGTTTGATTTGCAACTAAAATTGAAAATATAAAATAAACAAGTGAAGTCACAGAGTACTCCAATATTTTTAAAGCCTGTGCTGCAAGTTGAATACCTTATTACACAGCAGAAGGCCTTGAAGAGTGCTGCAGTGCAGTAGATTGTAAATTAAAACGTCTAGCTTGCAAAATGAGTCAGCCTGTGCAATCTAATTAAAGATAGGATGCCATCTAACCACTCATAATTTCAAATCAGAACATCCAATCTGTTTAGCAAAACCAAATGTCTTCTGCTTAAAAAAAAAGAAAAAGAAAAAAAGATGTTATCCTGCTGGGCTTCGCTTTGCTCTCCTCTGATGTGAATGTGAAATATGTCCCAGTGCTGTCAGAGAGTCCCACGACACTGATTAAAGCAGGCATGTTACAAAAGAGCAAATACAGAAATAAGCAATTTAACAACTCGGGAGCTGGGAAAACCTTTAGGGGAAGATTCTACATGTTTACTACATGAAAGAAAAAAGGTAAACTGATGCTATCCTTCTCCATCATTAACCTGAATTATTCTGCTCAAGTTAGCTAATCTCAAGTGAGAGCAGTAACACTGGGAAACTGTAAAAAACAGGAAGCAACATACAAGCACAGAAAATGACTGCAAGGAAATTAACAGCCCAGGCATTGTGTTAAAGGTTGTATTTACATCGCCAGGCACTGTGCCACAATTACAGTGGATCTGTGCAGGGAAACGGTAGGTGCTGAGGACCTGGCTCGCACCTGCATGCTTTCAGGGGACTTGTTTTGGATTAGCCCTCATCAGCCTGACTGGTGGAGGGAATCCTCATTAGCTCTTTTGAGTCTGTTGGGCAACATCCTGAAACATCTCTGAGTTTGGTTTCACCCCAAAGGATTACTATTCACCTGCTCCAACAACCGACTGAAGTGCAAACCAAACAGCTTCAAAATCCCAATCCAAATGGAAATGATCACGTACATGCACCTGATACTGGGCTGCACTTGCATCCCTGCTGCTTTACAGCTTAAGGCAGGCAGCACGGTCAAACTGTGACAGGCCCCAGTCCTTACATCTAAAGCACTGCCTAACCCAAACCGAACCAGTGACTGGTGTGCGCTGGGCAAGCTGTATTACAGCTTGAGCCAACTCTGCAGGGAAGACAGCCTTAGTTCATTATTTATGAGTACTAGGAATAATTATGGAAAAGTATGTTCTACATAGTGGTTACAAGACTGAAGGAAGCCTTTGGGAATGGTTTATGTTGAGCTAATAGAGTGCATGAGGGACTTGCACTGAATCAGAAATTATCACCTCAGGTGAAGTCATGGTTATATTGTTGAAGGCCAGGCTGCTAGTAAAAAAATGTACAGACAATTCAAAAGGGAAGTTCTTTTGGAGAAGAGTAATAATTTTCAAAATAGCAGGAGTTATCACAGAGCTGATAGGTACGAGCATCCTTGAGAAAGGCCTAGCTGCCTTGGAAATCCCATTTTCATGGGGCCTCTTGAGCCCATTTCTTGTGGCAGCACAGGAAATGCAGTCAGACACAGTCTGGCTTGCAAATTGGCCTGAACTGGTCTAGTGAATAAGCCTTGTCTCTGCTGGAGGAGCATTGCAGAACAGATGCCAGGAGGAATAAAGGATGCGCTGATGCAATCGGTTCCACCTGAGGAACAGTTTAGGAATCTTCCATGTTTCCAATAGCCATTTCTTGGTTACTGTCTCCAGAGGAGACTGTAAGCACTTCTAGTCCCCAGGTTCCCCAAGCTGCTACTTAAATTCACCTTTTGACTTTGCACTAAAAAGGATTACAGACACTCTAGTGCTCAGCAAGCGCTAATACAAGATCTCATTTTCAACTGATGTGGAGACTGACTGCAGCAGCTTGCACAAACTCGAACATGTGGAGGTCCATCAGGCACGCTAGCAGGTGGAGCACACATGGCTCCAGATTCCAAGAGCCCCAGGCACACAGCTAACCCAGAGATAGCACGGAGTCCCTCACCAAGTGCTACTGGAGGGCAGGACAGACAGGTGCCAGCACAGCCAGAAGCGGGGAACGCACAAGTCCTGGAGCTGGCATTGGTGGCACAAAGTGGCTAGCGCTGGTGGTCTACCAGGAAGGCTATATACCCTATACAATTTTTTTTATTTTAATCATAAATAGTACAGGAAATTTTAAGGAGATACTTTAGTTAGGATTTGCAAGAGGTTGTTTGCAATTTTCGAGCTCAATAAAGCCAACCTCTGATCTGCAACTTTCAGAGAGATCAATAGCTATTCTTTTTCTAATCAATTTCTCTTAGTAGTGAAAGACAAAGAGGAAAAATTACGAAAGAACCATCTCAAAACCTTATCACATTTAAAAAATGCCCAGACCTTTGCTTAGGTCATCACTTAAGTCATTGAATCTCACAACCAAACCCTCATTGTTTTGTGGTGAGGTGAATTCAAGGATGGATGAGTTAGACTTTGCCCTTTGCAGAGTTAATAATGAAATCAAAAGGCCAAGACTTGAAGCCTTAGGCTACCTGCTCACAATCCATTGCCATCTCTTCTAAAAATCCCACAAACCAGTAAGCAGCATTTTATCAGCTTACTATGACATACACAGAAACTCCAAATTGTTGCATAAATGACAATCTGCTCAGGTACAGATGGTTTTAACAGTTATTTTTACACTCTCTGTTATTAATTTTTTTTAAAAGACTACTGAGCACCCAGTCAGATCACTGAATCAGTACATGGTACAGCAGATCCCACTGAGGCAGAAGAAAAAAGACACTTTCCTGTCAGACAGACAAATGTGTAAGCTGGACAACTACTTTTTTTTTTTCCTTTTTAACACAATGAATTATGTTTGCAGAATAGATGAGAAATACTAATACATGCAGGGGTTAGACTGAACAATGGGCAAAGCAAATGATTTGACAAGCAAATCTGGACTCTGCAAGTTTTCTAATAGGAAAAAAGAAATATATTATTACTCCATGTCCTATAGAATGCCAGACAAATTCTTGGCAGATACTACTTCATATTTTTGTTTTCTAAGTCAATATAAAGCTGTGAAGGCTTCATTTTAACAAGAGATATTTTGAATAATTTTTGGCAAGTTTCATTTTTAAAGATGTCTTGAAACACTGGTTAATTTTCTTCAAAACAATTCAATTAAAATATTTATATATATTGTGAGAAAATAGCTTGGATTCATCTGAGACTGCAAAAGGTAGAATGTCATGAAAAGCTACTATATTGCTGGAATACAATGAGAAAGAAACTACCCAATCAAATCTAAAAAGATCAATGATTTTTTTAATATCATTATATGTTTTTACATATAATGATAATCTATTTTTCACAGATTTCATAATGATGTGAAATATAATTCCTAATTCTTACACAAGATGTCTCTTTTCTTTACTTGTCTCTCTTCAATCATCACAGCTAAAAAATAAAGCTTCTAGCTCTTTCTCTCAAAGAACTCAAGGAAAATTGGTCTCATTTTTTTCTGTTTCACAGCCAGGAAAACAAGATATGCCAAAGTACAGTGATTCACCCAGGAATGCCCAGCTCTATTCTGACTTCCATTCCAAAAGCAAAGTACTTCAAGTAAGAGTGCTCTCAAAGTATTTGAACACATTTTTCTTTGCAAAGAATGAATTCAACTAATTAGGTCAAACTATTATGTTTAAAGATTAGGTCCAACCTACTTGTTTAATACTTTCATTAATCTCCACAGTAAGAACAAGAAAGAACAGTTATTCTTTAAATACAATTCCAGAAAACACTGTGTGGGCTTGTGCAGTGTGATAGGGAACAAGTCCTTTAGTGTTGAAGGAATTCAGGGCAAATACCAAGAAAAATACATGCACTCACTCTGCCAGAGCCTACAAAATACAGCTGTGTACTGTTAAATACAATCAGTGGAACAAAAGTGGCATGCTCCTAACAGCGATAACTGCGTGGGTTAGTGAAAAAGAGCCCACTCTTACGCAGGAGTATTCAAGTTTTCCTCTTGGGCTCTTATCTGCTCTTAAACTGGAGGATTCCAGAGACCCTTAGTCTGATCTTCCCTACATCAACATTTTAAGGCCATTCAATCTTACAGATCTACAGTTAGCAGAAAATCAGTTTGGACATGCTAAAATATATCAATAGCCCAAACTGATGAAAATTACATTCAGGCATAGTGGTACAGGTAATTTATTCAAAGGTCTGTGGCCTGTTCATCACTACACCTGTGCTTTACCTAGCCTTGTTGCACTGGCACAGTCAGAATTGCAGCACCTTCCCACCACGCTGAGAAAGTGCATAAACATTATGCATGATGCAAAGTATTAGAAAATGAAGTCAACTTTCTAATTAACATAACAGCCAGGACCTTAAAATATAGAATTAGAAATTCATTGGTTAAGTAAATTAAAAAAACTTTTAGGAAGCGATAATAATAAAAGTAGGCATCCAGAGGCTGAAGAGTGTACCACCAGACAAGGGAAAGACTGGTTGCTCAGTGACTGATAACTTTTTATGTATTACTCTGTCTGGAGAGTGGTAAGAATATACATTATACCTCTCTAGAAAATAAAACACCTGGTTTGAGTAGAACAAAGGGAAAAACAGAGGACAGGTGAAGAATGATAGACAGTGAGTCCACCTTCTAAAACTTGTCTGGGCCCAGGAGGCTCAAATCTGTGAGGTAGCCAATACTGTCAGCCCTTTGGTCTTCATTGCATTTAGAAAGAAACATGTTCTTTACTGTCCAAGCCCATTAATCTGAGCTTGGAAAAATCCACCTGTTTCATGCCTTGTATCAGAATTCAGGAAAGTTCAGGAATAAATCACATTGAAAGCACAACCAAAAATACAGAACTGTTTCTCAGTACTTTGGTATGTTATATGAACTCAGTGACTGCAATAAACATCACTGACCTAAGTTTTGTTAGTACCCGTAGATGCTATATAAACTCTATAGCTCTTCTGCTTTACCAAACAGAAGTTTTGTAAAACACCAACTCAAAACAGGCTTGCCTTCCCAGTACAGTGGTTTTTTTTTTTAAACACATAGCTAAACACAACACCACAGTATATTGATGAGTGCTGTGTAATGCTACAGAAACTGGAAACAATCCTGCATTTTCACTGAACTTCAGCACTTGTTGTTTTGCTTATCATGATCACTTTTGATTGGATTAAAAAAAAAAAATCAAAGCTACCTGCTAGTAATTAATTAACTACTAATGTAAACTAGGTGCTGAAACAGAATAACTTTTTGCTGAAAAATTAAGTTACAAATTATCCTCCATCAACACAACAGTCGCTTGAAATCTGGTGTTGAAGTAACTCAGAACAGTTCCACTTCTTTTAAGCAGAAGGTTTTGAGTCCTTTAAAAGTATCAGCTAAAAGAACCAACTATACACTTAGCAATCAATTCTAGTATTCAAGAGAATTAACAAGCACTGAGCAATGAGATTACCAGAAATCTAACTCCAGGAACATATTTTTGAAAAGTTTTCTGCTCTGTAACTTACCTCTTTGAACTTGTGAGCAAGCTTGCTGGTGTCCACATCACTGGGGGAGAACATGTCATCATTTTCAGGAAGGTCGAACACTTCAATAGCCATGTCACCTCCCGGAAGGACAGGTCCCATGTCATCTTCTTCTTCATCTGTAGCATATTCCCCTGTCTTAATTTTATAGCATTTAAAAAATTCCAGTTATCCTCTTATTAAGCATAGACTGTTTAAAGTGCAATTAAGCTAGTGCGCAAATACAGCATACTGCACACACATAAAAACATTTTATTTTTCTATAATCCAAGCAGATAAAATATAACTTCTCACTAGTACTTCAGATCATTAAGAGATGGGACAAAAGAGTGTCTTAGGCACTACAGGTTTCTAGGGGCCGGCATTACTGACTATACAGCTGAGTGGTTTTTGTTCTTTTACGGATAGTTTTCAGAGGAAGAACTCTCCCAGTTTATCTCAGTCTTAACAAGGAATCTCTTCCAAACAGAAATGCAAGCCAATAGGTGGGACAGATTCTTGATTGGCCTTTTTTCAGCCATGTGGACCTAGCAATTCTCCAGTGATATTCCATACTGAATTTGAAAATCCATTGGTTAGTTCTCCATATACTAATTAATGACAGAAAAGTCCCACCTCCACAAAAAGCCTACAGCGGGAAAAAGAAATGAAGTGTCAGAGATACATTTAGAAATAAGTTAGAGCTTACTGAATTTTCAGCCTGCATAAGGAGCTGGTTTAGACAGTTTTAAAAATGCGGGTGTTTCTTGGGCTGGTAAACTATGAGACATGAACCATTTGCTGACAAAACATGATTCTAACAAAACTAGCAGCCACAACCAGTATCTCAAAATTAGACAAAAACAATACTATTCAAAAGAAAAAGCTGGCAATATTAAAACCCTTCACACATACACCTGTGCTCCTCTCCCCATGCCAGTGCTGGCTGGATACCTCTCTGTTTCAGCACGGCTCCCACTGTCAGCCACAGTATACCGCATACAAATCACAGTTAGCATGCAAACGTATTAGAAAGCAAAAACTTCCTTCAGGGCTACTTCTGGATTTATAAAGCATGGGAATAAATAAGCACATAAAAAAGAAAGGAGGGAGAAGGGATGAATTCCTTCTCAAGTTAATACAGCAATGCTTGTAACACAAAATTTTGACCGTACTACGCAAGTTCCTGATGTGAAGAAACATTACACTTTTATCACAACTGTCTTCCTAGCAGTGCTCAAATTATTCTAGTGTCACTTTTGTCAAAAGAACTCTTCAAAACAAGGGTAATCACTCAGATGTCCAAACAACAGTTCAAATCTCAACCTCCTACCTTAATCTAGCTTCCCTAATCTCCCCCAAAAGTTGTTCATGGAAGCACACTGAGCACAGACTCACAAGTTTGCATGCACACATGGACAGAATTGATGTACGCACGGAGCCACAATATGGTGATATGCTTGCAATATAAACATCACCATTTCTTGGATAAATAGCCCATGAAAGATCAATATTTTTTTTCGTATTTATTTAAACTGCTAAAGTTCTAAAAAGTAAAGAAACACGTAACACGTGGAAAATACAAAATGATTGATGTTTTCTGATGTTAAAAGAACTACCATAAAGAAGGCAAGTCATCATGCACAACCTAGCCATACTTTAAACATTTAACATGAGCTATTTCTTAGGAGAGCTATCTCTGTCTCTATACAAAAATAGATATGTAGTCTGCAATCAAATATACAGTAATCACTTACTTTACACATTTTATCTGTACTAAAAATCTCACCAGTCTTCAAAAAAAAAAAGAGCAGACAAAACGTTTTTGCTTCTTTTTTCCTTATTAAAGGCAAAGCACACAGTTCATGTCACTCTGCAGTTTTCAGGCATGTTAGCACTACAGCTAAATGACATTTGAAACCAAGTTTATCATTCTTTCTAGATCTCACACACACACAAAATCTCCAGTTATGCTACACTTGTGATAACTGTTGTTTTCACTTAATCCTCCATGGCTTACGTGCAGATACTGTCAAAACAGAAAATTATACTGCTCTTCCCTGGAACGTCTAACAGCACCTTCACACACTACCAGGCAGGCAAGAAGCAGAACTCTAAAATCTCAATGACATTCAATTAAATGAATTATTGTGGGAACAAAACATTAGCACAGTTCACATACTGTCAATTTTGCAGTTATTATCCCTGAAAAATGTATAAGGTGATACACAGTTATCATTTCTACATGAAAAAAAAAAAAAGAAAAGATAACGAACAACCACATCTTGGCAGGTCCAACCAATGCCTTCAAAGATTCAAATTAAAAAAAACAGACTAAATAATATTGGGGAAAAATTCAAGAACTCTACTGGCCTCAGGACACACAGCGTTTGAAGAGGGACATGAGGCAGATTAAAATAAACATAAAGGAAAATCTTGCTGTGAACTGTTTGACTGAGCATCAGTGGACACAGTTGTTTTTGCTTCAATTAATACAAAAAATTGTCATCAAAGCAAAACACTGCAGTTTGCTGTAGTAAACAAGACAGTGGGATGACACAAACACATTAGACAGCACAGAAATAAATGGGGCTTTTGCTCATCTTCAAAAGAAAATGTTCCATCTTAAAATCACACGAAGCACAAATAACAGGTTCAAAAGAACCGACGTGTGCTTTAAAGAAACAGATGTTATAAACCGCATAATACATACTTTCCCTGAATGAATTCTCTCTGCTTTTACATCACATGAATCTACCAAAGGTTGTTCAGACCTTGTGCCAGTAAACTAGAACAAGAAATTCAGCATTTTACAAGAAGCAGCTAGACACAGACAAAGGTTGCCTAACTCCAAAATAACACAGCTTTTTAAAGTAACAGCTGTTATTGTAACTGCTTGAGGCTTCGAGTAATTCATTTTGTTTTCCTAGTTGACAACAATAATATTTTTTGTACAATAGCCAATGAAAACTTACATGCTCTTGAAGCAAAATCTCAGCCTCTTCAGTCTTTACGGGTGAGCAGAATTCATCCATGCAAAACAGGTGAGCAAAAGCCTATTTATCATTTCAGTAGTACACAGACCTCCAGGTTTCCCCATCCACAGGAACAGCTTCTTCTATTAGCTGTTTAATTTTGCTATACACTATCACAGTAAGCAGCATGAAAGTATCTTTATAGACATGATCTACAATTTCCCATTTTAAAAGGGAAAAGGCAGTACTCACATTGTTTAACTGCGTCGTAAATTCTTGAAACAGGCTGAACCCTTACCAACACAAAGAAGCAGTAGCAGCACCAGCCAAGAAAATGCAGACAGACCTTTCCCCATCACCATAACAAAGGGTACATCAAGCTAAATATTTTGTTTGTGCTGAAACTCTCCCACTATCAGAGAATACCCTTTGAAGAACTATAAAAAAAAAAACCTCAAATCCACCTCTTCATTTGATTTTTCTGTAGTTTAAACTCAATTCTTTGAGAAGAACAAAGAAAAAATATTGCTATAGTATCAATCATTCTTTTATAGAAGTAATTCATATTAACGATGTCAGAAAAACAGTACTCCCTGAAAGATCTCATCTTACCAACGTATTCTTTGCACTTTAGACACTGAAGCACATATTGCTCCATTTTTCTTTGTGTCTCATGATTGACTTCAATGGCTTTAATGTTGCTTTCCTCTCAGAATGTCTTGATAAATAAGAATTAAAAATGAAAAAACACTCAAATGACAAGCTGTGTTACTAAAAGACGTAAAGACTTCACTTGCGTACAACTACTTGGCATGGCCAAAGAGAGAAGAGATTTTTGCACCACATTAATAATCTCACATCCTGCATTACAATATGCAGCCTTCGGGGAAGCAGGTCATCTGCTTGATCTAACATCTGCCTTTCACTGCTGAACATGAAGAATATGGTACTACGTTCAAATTAAGATTCCAAGAAATGTCATAATTTGACTACAATGTGCAGAGAACATTTTGTTAACATAGCAAAGCCTAAAGGTTTCAGTCAAGGATACAAATTCAAGTTAATTTAGTATACTAGGTAGGAAATACAAAAGCAGTGTCTCCTTCAAAGCCTTTGAGGCTCGTTTTCTGACAGGATACGATAAATTAAAGGCATCTGGGGCTTTAGAAAGCCAGATGAACTGGTGATGAGTAAATTCTGCAGCAGGCTATCCAGAGGCAGCACCTGAAACAACATATTTTCTCATATTTATTTGAGGTAGCACAAGCTTACAGGGTAATGTCATCTACTGTATGTATTGCCAGCACTGCTACACCTAAGCAGTACTTGAGAAATTACTGATATTACTGATTCTGCTTGGCTTGTGGGAGTAAGAAGAAATTGTGAGATGTCACACAATTTATCCTGCTTGTCTTTGCCTGGATCCCACTGTGAGCATACCCTTTCTTTTTTTTTTTTTTTTTGGCAAATGTCATTTCTGTACAAGTTTCTTGTATTTCCATGCAAAGATATGAATGATGCAGCAGCATCTGAAAGTACCTTAGAAGCTGGGACAATCTGTAGCCCAACATAACAGCAGATTCTGAAGTGTATGCAGGACACTTCAGCTTTCACATTCCTTTTATATTAAATGATGTTTATTTTGGAAACATTATGTGTATTAGCATGAATTGCCTTCAACAAATAACTGACACAAAACATTCCTGCAAGGTGATGGAATGAGAAGCTACAGCAGGCAAACAAGTATCTCTCTAATTTAGCACCAGACTGATGTCCAACACATGCTGGTTGACAGAAGTCAAAATTTTCTCAGTGATGCTGCTATGTTAAAGGGCTCTGATCCTTCTAGAATCATTATATGCTGCTTGGGCTACCATGAAGACTACTGACATTCAAAATAGAGGAATGACAGCCAGCTAGATAAAATAGATAAACAGCAAGATAAAATACCCAGAACTGAACATGCATGGAATATCCTCTCTTCCTGTGATTTTATCAGCTCATAGCTTTACCAAGCATCGTCACATGCAGTGACTCTAGGACTCAAACTCATATTGCTGATTTCCTGCTCAGGAAACGTGATAAGACATTGCTGTCTTTGAGGTCAAGTAGGCTCAGAATTTGACAGCCTCAGTGGAGGGCTGAATAATGATATTCTTGTTTATTCATTTGCTGGTATAGCTGGAGTCTCTGCCACCTCATTTTAAATACTGTATGAAAATGAATAGAATGGTTTGATAGCTCTGAGAGTGAGCAACTGTTGTATAATTCTGTGCCATACCAGCAGGACACTCCTTACACTGGAAATTCTAATACTTCTAAGCTTCACACAGTTAGAATCACTAGCACTGAGAGCAAATGGACTTGAAAGGGTAGTTTTTTTGGTACATTTGTGAATGCATATTCATTCAGACCATGTAAAGTGATATTTCCTTGCCCAAGAGATGCCATGCTTTCCAGAGCCAAAGAACATAAGGCTGGTAGTGGAGTTTGGATACAGCCACATTTGTCCTATCAAAGTAAGGTAAGTTCAAGTACCAATGCTCATATTTGATAGCAGATGGAGCAGAAGTGCTTGTAGTGACCAAAAAATGTCTTTGAACTGTGGCTAACGTGCACTACAGAACAGATCCCATTGTGATAATTGGCTGGATGCAAGTTACGTGAGTTTACTTGGAAGGCAAAGTCAGGTGACAAAAAAATAAAACATATTCAGGACTGCTTCAGGTTTCTGATACAATCTGCTTCTTAATAATACTGTTCAGAAGGGAAACATGCCTCACTGCATACCTTAGTAACTATATCTGTCTATTCTGAGAATAAGGCTTAACACTTCTCACCCATACACTGTCATGGAGGAAATGGGTATGACCTTCAGTGATCTCAAGGCTGTTTTTGTGCACTTGCACATTTGCTCAGAAGCCTAATTACTTCTCCTTCCAAAAGAGATCTCTGATGATACTCTGGATCTCCACTGGTGGATGCCTTTTCCTGTCTTCCTCCTCCTTCCCTCACATAATGCATTGAAGTCCCCTTTGCACTGCACCTGTACACCTCATGGTCACAGACATGGCCACTGTCCCCAGTATAGTGCTGTGATAAGAAGGCTCCTGTTCTAAAAGGTAGAGGGAGTTGTCTCTTATTTATTTCTGAAATGAGGATAGATCTCCTTCAAGAAATCATTCAGCAACTTGAATTTTAGTTCTAGAATAAACAGGAGTCAAAACACTTGCATGTTTCTATAAGTTGAGGAGGAAACAGAGAGGATATGGATTTTCTAGCCTTCGTGGTCTCACACAGCCACACACGCATATGCATCCCAAATACATACAACTTCTGTCTATATGAGTTAAATATGCTCCTATGATAGTATTCATTCTAATACATATTCAAATATTTTTATTTTTAATATCAGCAGAAATTGAAGTGTTTACTTGGAATTTTCAGAACATTTCTTAATGTTCTGAATAGTGAACACCATTAATTCTTTCAGGAAAAAGGTAAGGTTTAAATCTTCCCAACCCAATAAAAGTTGGAAGGTGACTTCTACCAGTGCCAACAGAAAAACAATGCTTCAAAACATGCACAAGTAAAACAGCTTTATTCCCTTATTTCAAACAAAGCAGATGCCTTTGGAAGAGCAATGTTTTACAGAGACATCAACCAAATTGATATTTGCTTTTATGGAGCAAAAGAAATACTTTAAATCCTTGTTGTAAAGCTTTGTTCTTCAAATCGGACTTATTGCCAAAATCTAAAAACCGGTGGCAGGGACAATGGAGATGCGCAGAGCTGACCTCTGAGTGACGCTTAAAAAGCAGGAACCAGGAAAACAGAAAGCAGAACATGAAAACCCTCTGCATATTGAAACATTAGAAAGCACGTTACCTCATCATCATCTGCATCGTACTGTGCATAATGCTGCTCCAGGAGCTCTCTCTGGCGGCGTTCTTGTTCCAGAGTTTGGCTAATCAGCTGCGCAACCTCGCTCACTTGGCCTGGTTTTTCTCGGCCAATTACAAACCTAGACAAAAACATTATTGAAGAAAAGATCACTCCTATTGTTTTACCAAAGTTCTTTATTTTCACCTATGTGTAGAACAGAGAGTGGCCTTTTTCTTCAAAGCTACATGGCTGCAACTGTTTCACACGTGTTCTGTGGACTCCATTTGCCAGAAGGACACTGTGTGCAAGACAAAGGAGTGATGTGACCATTGCCATATTGACAGCAAGAAAAAAAATAAAAGTGGCAGTGACCACTACAGCCTTCATTCCAAATTTAGCAAAAAAAGATTTGCAGAGTTCGAACTTCACAGATACAAACCTAGAGCAGGGCCATTAACAAAAAATGTATCAGCACTTGCATTCCCTTAAAAGCAAGACATTTCTCAGAAGCCTATGGAAGTCCAGATGCACACCAACAGTGCAAACTGCTGACAGCTCGCAGTGAAAGGAGCGTGCATGGGAGAAATTTTTTTCCCCATCTTCACTCTGAAGACATTTCTGAGCTCTTCGATTTGCCTTTCTGCTATGACAGAGAATCGATTTCTACGTTTTTAAATCTGACAGATACCATTTCCCTAATTTTAAACTGCATTTAAATCTTTTATTTCACAAATTTCTGTTGCTAGGGAGCTTTTTTTTTTCTCCACTGTTAGCTATCTCTGAACATTGGAAGTGTGCTTCTTTGGCTTAACAAAAGACAACGGCATCGTCTCTTTCTTGGCTAAGATTTCCACATCTGCTTTCCAATTTTGCTTTCTGCAACTGAAATCCAGGACTGGCTTTGACTGTAACACTTTTTTTCAGCACAATGCCATATCTATAGTTAGATATTTTGCTACCTGTAGCATTTATTATGAACACTCGTTATACATTACTAACACTGCAAACTACCAAACAAAAATACAATTCAAAAGGTGTCAAGGAATATTTTCTCAGCAGGCTAGAAAAACAATTAGAGAGTTACAGATGAAAAAAGTACAATGCAAAGCTGAAAAGCACAACCAGTTAACATATTGCACACGGTAAACTATTTGTTTCCACAACATTTGGCTCAAAATGATATATTTAATTTATTACTGGAATGAGAGGTAGAAGTGTGCATGATATCCTGTGTGAGAGAATTATTTTGGTTAGTTCTGTTTATTGCTATTAATGTCAAGTTTCTGTGAGTGGATGAATCTGAACCCATTTCCTACGGCAAATCATTTTTCAGATTCTATGAAGTCAGGCACTACAGAAAAGAACACAATTTGGAGATTATTTCAACAGCAAAATACGTGAGTCAATAATTACTTTCAAAAGGATAAAGGTGAGAATAAATGACTCTATGCACAATAATGAGACAATTCTCTGAAAATAATTTGCAATAAAGACTTAGTTTAAAAACATCAATAGAAAATAGAGTAGAAAATAGGAAAAAGCTTAAAAGCAAATAATGCCACCATTTTAATCTTAATCAAAGCAGATCACAGTCTGGCACTCGTATGCTACAATTACAAAATATGACAGCAATGACAAAGACCTGGGGCTGAAAGAAAAAGGATGTTTATTCGTGGCCCCTTCATCCGTTCTGCACACTGACTCATAGTCAGATCCTGCTCCCCTGAATTTTAATTTTACGGCCAAGTATTACAAAGACTGAAACAGCCACACTTTCAGTCTCACATGGGAGGAACAATGAACTTTCAATATTGCTACAAGAAGTAAAAAAGGATTCAACCCATGTTTGCTGTGCATTTATCTCTTCTACTTCAAAATAAATTAATCTGTACACTGAATACCTAGGACAGACAATATATAATCAATCTGAAGTATGATAACTCCTGATTATTTGGGACTAACATAAAGATTTTGGAGTTTCTATGCTTGAAAAGGAAGTTTTTATGGTTTCCAGCTGAAGAATCCCCATTTCCACGTTAGGAATATTTTAGACACTGTAGTCTGTGTTGCATTAATAGTTTCAAACAGAAAAGGATGTTCAGGTAGAAAATAAAATGTTAAAAGTTATTAATTTTTTTTTCAGCCAACAGCCATTATCATTTTAATTATACAATTTTCAAGATTTTTATTACATGTCAAAATTAAGGTCCTTGATGATACCTGAAGCTGTCGATGGTACATGAAAGCAATGACAAAACACACAGCAAATGTTTTCCAAAAAATAATCATGCAAGAAATCTTTTATTTTCCTATAATTTATTGCATTAAAGTGAAACATTTCCAAAGTGTCTGAAAATAAACATTTAGAAATATTAAATCTATGATTGATGTCAGTTCAGAACTGCCAACTTGTAAAATGGAACGCAATGGACATGGCAAACAATTACATATTTTACATACAAAACCAAACCTTTTGGCATGTTGCATTCCATGACCTTAAGTATATCAAATTATATATAATAATTATGTTTAACCTATAACTAAAGTAATTCATATATTATAAATTTGTAAGTGAAAGAGAGAACATTTCTCTCTTGGAAAACCATAAAAGAGGCCATTATTAAAATGCTAAGCATGAATTAGAAGCCTAGAAAGGCTTTAGATATAAGAACTATCAAGATATAAGAACTATCATAATCTGAAGTGCTTAAATATGAAAAAGAGACATAAGGTTGTGATTCACTGACCACAAAATTAGTCACTGAACCATCATCTGCACACTTCAGTGAAATGGCTAATTATGTATTTCCCATCACTCTGCCTCACGAAAATTAAGCACATGCATTTCAGTCTTGATTAATTAGTCTCAAGGGCCACAAGTATTACAACAAAGACCTATAAATTCTATCAGCAATAATATCCTTAAGAAGCTGGTTATGTTTCTGGATATGAGACAAATGAGGGTTTGAAAACCTTTACTCTCATCATGACAATATTTCCCTTAACTATTAAAGCTATAAACGCAAAATAAAAACAGGCCAATCTGCGAAGCTGTACAGTTGTTAGCACAACTGTACTAAATCTCAGGCCACTACTGACTATTCCCGATATCCACAAAACTGAAAGAGACAGGGAGAGAACAGCACCAAGAAGAAGGCTTGAGCTGACCTTGATATTCACAGCTGCACAGGATCTAGCTGAATTACCAGCTGTGAAGTATTATTCTCTGTGGTTATGGTGTTAAAATAAACAGGGACAGGGCTAGGAACATAATTAGTACTTGAACCTATGACAGATATAAGAAAGTATAAAAGAATATAACATCTGGAGAAATTGAAAATTAAGCTGCTGGTGGTTAAGAAAAGCATTCTACTGAAATTGGCAACACCTACATCCCCTGCAATCCAGTCAGCATGTAATGATGTTAAAGCACACTCTGTATATGGCTTTTTGCATATTTCCAGCTTTTATTAAATGAGGATCTGCAGACCTGCACTTCTTGAAATAACAAAATATATAAGTACACATGTGTGCAAAGAACTTGATTAAATTTTGAAAAGTACTTTGGTACTAGAAAAATGGAGGGGGCAGGCATCAACTTTGTGACACAAAACTGATGCTCCACAGCATGGATTTTTAGTGACTTATTCTCAGTGATCATTTCTTCTAAAATACTTCAAGCATTCAGTCCCCAGTTAAAATAACTTAGCTTTGATTCCTTAAATATAACACAAATTAATTGAGAAGAAAGAAGTAAGAAAAGTTTAGAAAAGATTTTCTTGGAAACAAAGAACAGAGTTTTTACTACAACAGGATTCACAATGACATTTTATCTTCCAATATTTCCTAAAATATCATTTGGTCAACAATAAATGTATTTGGGAAATTTTAACAGATTTTTTTTTAAGACAGGTTTTAAAAATGGTTTTCCTCTGAGCTTTAAAGCACAAAGCTTCTGCTACCATTTATCTAATTTATTTCAAGATGTCTTTAATTACTTTCTCTGGCTGGTTCCATTAGGATAATAACCATATAATTAATCCAAAGTGCTAAAAGTGTTGTGAACCCTGTAAGAAGGCAGTTTTATTTAGTTACAGTAGAGCAAGCTGGAACTTGATGCTTTTTCATAAACGAGAAAAAAAATGGCAGCTTGAGATACAGAGGCCACAGACCGGGCATAAGGAATTCACTAACTGTGAGGTGCCACTAAACTTCCTCAAATAAAAGGATCTGAAACCTAAGAGTCAAAAAGACTCTCTGAAGCACTGCATAGTTTAGTTCGGATGGGAGCTCTGCTCTGCCCCAGTCTGTCTCAGCCCAAAGCAGAATTGGTTCTGAGAAGTGCAAGGAAGGGATGCCATCAAGAGGGAACTGGTCAGGCTTGAGAAGTGAGCCCATGTGAACCAAATGAGGTTCAACAAGTCCAAGTGCCAGGTGTTGCACTTGGGTTGGGGCAATCCCAGATATGAGTACAGGCTGGGAGAAGAACTCATAGAGAGCAGTCCTGCCAAGAAGGATCTGTGGATTCTGGTGGACGAAAAGCTGGACCTGAGCTGGCAGTGCACACTTCTGTTCCAGAAGGCCAATGGTATCCTGGGCTCCACCATAAGAGGGGTGGCCAGCAGGGAGAGAGAGGTGATTGTTCCCCTCTACTCTGCCCTTGTAAGGCCCCATCTGGAGTACTGTGTCCAGGCCTGGGGTCCCAGCACAAGAAAGATGTAGATTTGTTGCAGCAGGACCAGAGGAGGGCCACGAAGATGACCAGAGGGTTGGAGCACCTCTCCTATGGAGAAAGGTTGAGGGAGCTGGGCTTCTTCTGCCTGGAGAAGAGAAGGCTCCAGGGAGACTGCATTGCAACCTTCCAGTACTTGAAGAGAGATTACAAGCAGGAGGGCAACTGACTTTTTACATGGTCTGATAGGGATAGGATAAGGAAAAATGGCTTTAAATTAAAGGAGGGGAAGTTTAGGTTGGATGTTCAGAAAAAATTCACTACTCAGAAAGTGGTGAGGCCCTTGACCCCTGGAGGGGTTCAAGGCCACGTTGGATGGGTCCCTGGGCAGCCTGAGCTGGTGGGTGGCAGCCCTGCCCATGGCGGGGGTTGGAGCTGGATGATCTTTAAGGTCCTTACCAACCCATGCCATTCTATGATTCTATGATAATTCTATGATCCTATGGTCTTCAGCAGTTTTAAAACTCTCTAAGGATGGAAAAATTCCACACGTCCCTCTGCAAAGCAGTGCTGCCCTTTAGCCTCTCAACCATTCTCTCCAGTTTCATCTCACCTGTAAAATTCCTCAGGGTCTTTCTGTTTTATGTCTGCCATATCTCTGCCCCCACCCCGCATCAGAGACAAGCATGTATATACTGACTTCTAAAGCTATTAGCTGTAACAAAGGGGAAATGAGGGCAAATGGTAAACAAGGAAGTAAATAAGGTTTGCCTGGAGATTAGTGATTGTGGTGACTCAAAATGGGAACAAACAAGCAAACAACTCTGCCTGGAGATTAGCACCCAAAGTAACATGAGGAAGTAATCACCATCAGTGGATGAAAGAGGCAAGGACTGAATGAAGTCACCTAAGGTCACATAAGAAACATCTGATCATAACCCTTTGGCACCAGAAGTCCAGTCGATTTTCCACTCACCTTACAGTCACCAACAAGTCCCACCCTCATCAACCAGATACAAGGACGCTAGGGGAGATCACATCAAAAGCCTACCTGAAGCCAACTCAAAATCTACTGCCCTCCCCTCATTCACAGAGCCAGTCTTTGGAAAAACTGAGACACAGCAGACACTAATTTATCTTCCAACTTTTCTGCATCCGCAGTTTCCCTGTTTTGTCACTGGCATATCTGAAGAACCCCTTCTTGTCTCTTTTGTGCTTTTACCCTTCAGAGCAGTAACCCATGGGATTAGCATGCATGGTTAATGCTGTTAAAGCTGCCATCAAACTTCACTGAAGAACTGAGCAGTTCTTCCCTATTTTGAGTAACACATTTAGCACACTGCCTCCTTTAGTTGTCTCATTGAACATTTGTGTCAAGGTGTTTTTGATATGCTCCAAAACTCTCCTGGATTACCATCACTCAACCAAGCTGCCCTTCTAGCAGATGCTGGAGCAGTGTGAGTCCTCCTTAAGTGTCTAGCCATAACTTCTAAACACGTCACTTGTTTCAAAGCAAGAGCTGAGTCATATTCCCTTCTGACTACATTATGAAGCTTGATGGCAAACACGCTCTTGCCCCACTTTGTCAGTAGGTTTAGAAGCCAATACCTTCTCTGCAGCATCAGTCGCACAACCTGGGCTTGATCTGCATCCAGTCCCATCTGACTGGCATGATCGAGAAGAAAATCTATCTGTTGTCCGCTCCAGCCCCCAGAGCCCTGTGACATGGTTAAGGTATTCTTCAGCAGCTCCGGCAAAGTAACAGCTGAAGGGCCAGAAAAGCCTAAGCAGCCTCTCCACAGCACCTTGGATATGAGCCCCTGATGAGCTATACTGCTATCAACACTAAAGGGATAACAGAGCCAGACAAAGTCATGTAAAAAACCCATGCACTGGTGTTAATGCACTTAGATTAATTATTCCCACAGAAATCAATTCTAGGTCAAGGCCTCACTGACACATTATCTTTACTCAAAACCACTTTAAAATTAGCCAATGGGTTCAACATTTTGGCACCCTCCCAAGTTCTGGTTATTATTCTGCTCTGCACTTGTCTGAGCAAAATCAGGGAGAGAACCTCCTCCACCTCCTCCAGTCAGCCTGACAGTTTCCCAATACAATACTCATTCTCAATTCTTCTCAATTCTTGAATACATGATGATCAGTATCATTTGTAGCACCACTGAATCCTTATGGGAATGGTCTCCTCAAAGAAACACTTACAAATCTATGTTTTAACTTTCCTGAATGTAAGTAAAGCACACACACAGTCCCTGTTCAAAAGGTGCAAGTGCTATCTGGGAATGTTTTACAACCTTAACTGCACTGAGGTGAGATCTGCCTTCCCTCATCCTCACCAGTGTTGGCATCTGTGGAAAGCAAATCCAGGAAGGCAATGCATATGGGCAAGAAGTAAGCTGCTGAGAGCTGACCATGTCCTCAATCTAGGTAATTACATGACCCAGATTCTAGCCACGCTGAGCTCAGTCCAGGTGTAACTCCGACAGCACCATATTTGTGGCATGCTGAATTATCCTGCAAGGATGAGTGTTGGGTATTTCTGCTCAGCTGTCACAATGTTCTATCACAATAACCAAGGTACACCAAAGCTTGGTAGGAACTTCCACAGCATATTTCACTTAGAAAGATGACATGAATTAACTAAACAAACATTTATGGTGGCATGTCAGTTGCAGCATTAGGAGTTTTTGTTTAGATTAAACTGACTTGAGGATAACATGATTCAAAACCTGCCAAGTTGCTCCTTTTTTCAGAAAAGGAAAAGACAACCCGCTCCATACGAAATCCAGCCCTACTGAATCTTACTAATTCATGTTAAATGTATTTTAAAACAATGCTGTAAATGCCTAGCAAAATGGTTTATAAACTCAGCTAAAAACTTCTCCACGGTTTATTTATACACTTTATGGTTAAACACATCCTTTCCTATCCAAATGTGCAAATATTTCATGAAATTACTTGCCATAAAATTCAAATTAGCTAGCTCTCCAGGCACAGGGGCGATCTTAATGCCAGTAAAACAAACAGTGCCAGGAAATTCTCTTAAGCGCTAGTAATTGATCATCTGCACTGTTCAATTGACGAGACATTCTCTGGAACCATTTGGCCCGAGTTAACCAGTACTCTACCCAACAAAACTCAGCCACAGATGAGGAGTCAGCAAAGGCTAGGAGTCAGCTTGGATGCTTCCAGCAGGCAGTTTGGACACAGATGCCCTGCTCTGCGAGGTAAGAGCGCTGAACAGCATGAGCAAAGACTGCTCCAAGGCCAGCTGGCCTCAATGCCCAGGGGCAGCCCGAGGCATGCTGCACCCGCTAGAACAGGCGCAGCACAGGAATACAAACAGCACTGCAGTACAGCCAGGCTTACCTCACCAGTGCTAAGAGTTCACAGTGCTCGTGAGTAATTTCTCACATTAAATTCAGCAAGCTGTGCCTGGCAGTCTTGTAGATTGATTACCAGTGCTGATAGCTCTTTGCAAGGACCAGGAATAAATAAGAAAACAGCTCATATTATGTAATTTTTGTGTTGCCATACTGGAACAAATGGGAGAAATTTACACTGTTTAGGTACAAGGCACCACAACTGAAGTTTCTACTGAGTCCCTCATTCAGGTTTATCATAGACTTCTCAATCTGCCCAAGAATCAGAGCATGCACTAAGCACAAACGGCTTCCGAAGCACCCCTTTATAAAGTCCCAGCATGACAGAATTGCAGAGTAAAGGACTTTTCTTTCATTCTCTTTCTCTCTTTTTGGTTCCAGCATTCGGATTAAAGGAAACAGATACTGGCAAGAAAAGGAAGAACAAAAATATCACTTCCAGACAGAAAAAAAAGACAATATAGTTCAGCCCTTTGTATCAGATACAGAGGTCGCATATTTTGCTTTTGGCTGCTGTCTCATTGCCCACAACTGGGAAGAAAGAGTAATCTCTTCTGTCTCTTCCACTGCATAGATCTGTACATAGGATGGAGAATGCCAGCAAACATTTAGAGGACACAGTTGTTTCACAGGGCAAGAGCACAGGCAGAAAAATTTAAAAAGAGCAAGAGAAAATCTGCATAGGGAGGCATGCTGGATGAAGGGAAGATGATTATGTAGGGGAAGGATTCACAAAAACAAAGCAATGCAGCTCACTCCTACCATGAGCAAATATCGTTCCCCAGAGAGGTATACTGCTGTTGGCTAGATCCTGCCGTTGACTTCATCTGTCCTCTATACTGTCTGATTGCTTGCAAAGACACAAGTGTTTAAATTACCTTTCCAGATGTTGTGATATTAAACAAAACTAACAGCAGGCATGCAAATTACTCTTTTTGAGACAGTATATTTTCCAGAAAGAAATCAGCTCAATACGGGGGGAGGAATTTGCTGAAGAAAGAATATGTTGATTTCTCAAATTGGTATCAATTAAAAAGTGAATATTTCAACTTTCTGTCATTTAACTGCTCCTTGTATAAGAGCTATGTAAAAATGTAAAAACTTCATTCTTGCATTTCAGATTGCATTTGTACTACAGAAAGAGATAAAGAAATTAGGTGATGAACTGGAATATGGGTTGCAACAAAATCCTGCTTTGAATTAAAATTGTCCAGATAGGAAAAGCCACAAAATGATAATAAACAATTCTGTATAAGAATAGAGAATTGTTAACTGAAAAAAGCCCCAGGGTTTGACAGCTACACTGCTATTGTTGGAACCTCTTCTTCACAAATTGAGAAGATTAATTAAACAGCAACATGGCAAAATTTGCTAGCTAATTGTTTAGTTTCTTTATTAATATTGGAAGACTTTGAGGCATTTCAGAGGAGTTTAATTAAGGAGAAGTTGGTAAATTTGCTGCTAGGTTAGAATTAATATAATTACTTTGAAGGTGGTGCCAATCAAGAGAAATGTGACAGGTTTTGTACAGGTTCCCCAAAAACTCAAGAGCGACTAAGAAAGCACCATGAGAGCATCTGCTCAGTGCCTAGCAACAGTTTGGAAGGCTGAGAGAATGCTTAGTCTCATTCAGAAGACAGGATACGGAAGGAGGAAGCAGAATTTAAAATTTTCTTCTCCAATAAAACAATGAATCTGGCTAACTATCTTAAAAGAAATCTTTCAGAAGAAAGCAATAATAATAAAAGCATGCAAGCAGCATATGAAGGACTGGCATTTTCAGATGAATCACACTCTTTTCTTCTTATCACAATCCAGTAAGACTTCTTGGCATCCCACTCTCCTTTCTTGGGACCTTGTGCTTCCCACAGCTGGATGGGAATGAAATTTTGCATTTAGTGAGGCTGCAAAGTGAAGTCACTCCCCACCAGTAATTTTTCCTTCATTTTCTGGACACAACTGAAAGTTCCCACATTTGTCCTAGGAAGGACTGACGCTACATACGTATGGTAAAAAGACAGTTTTCTCTGTTAAAGAACTAGGTTTTCTCTCTTGTGGCACTGTGTTTAAGAAAAAACGTCCCTGGAAGTATACGACTTTCCACGTGAACTTTCTCTGATAATGGCATCAGGGTCCCTAGCATCCTTGCATTACTATGAAGAATAGGGGAAGAGTGAAGTCACACATGCTCAAGACCACAGAAGCAACTTCAAAGAACTTTAGATCTGCTACTCATCACCGCAGTCCATGAGGAACAACCAAGCTCGGAACTAAAATAAGCCGGAGAATCTCCAGGATAGGATTACCACTGTCAAGATGCCCCTTTGTGTTTTATGATAGGAGGCACCACTTGCTAACCTCAGGTTGACAGATTAGATCCTAAATGGGTCAGAAGATGCACAGAACAGTTAGTGATATTAGTCTGCTGCTGCCCTCTGACTGCTCCATTAATCTCAGAGCAGGGGCAACACTCAACAAAATTAAAAATAACACAAATTTCAGAAGAAAATCCCTACTTTATAAAGTAAGATTCTGAAATACACTAAGATATCAGTAAACTAAACAGTTAAGCAAAATTATAAAGAAGACGTGATATTTACATGAATTAAAATAGCATTCATAGTTGCATTTGCCAGATTAGAGTCACGGGGATACTAATTCTCAGCCCTAAACACAGAAGCTGATTGCCAGCTGGGATTACAGAAGAATTTTCTCTCCTTTCTTCATCTCATAGGTTACCATAGTCCATCTGCTGGGTGCTGATTATCTTCCTTGAAAACACCGTAAGAAAGAATTGAGGAATTTATTGTTATTGGAGAGGCCAAATCGGTAGGATCAGCGGTCTTCTGCTGTGGAATGACTACCCTTCCAAATAGTTCAGTACACCAAACAGTGGATAAGATAATAATAGATGCTTGTGTTTGCTTATTTTCCCCCTCCCCCTCAACTAGAACAGTTCAAAAGGTAAAAGTCATATCTCCATTTTCACAGATTCCTTACTATGTCAGCTACAGACAGTTTGGATAAATTTTTCTGGCAGAAACATTGCAAAATCTATTCTAGGTCAATGACTTCCACTGTCAGGATCATTCAAAATGTTCTGAAGGATCAAAGGAGAAAAACAACTCACTAAGTATTGGTATTATGCAAGCTTCCTGAAGAGGTATCGACTGCGAAGAATTAGGAACTAGCTTTACTGTCATTCTTTTCATGAACGTCCTTGCAACTGATCACATATAATAAAGTCTCCTACCAAAACTAACATGCACTTTGCTTAGAATCTGGATGACATGACTGAGTATATGTAATGCTGCGGGTTGTAAGCAGGAGGTGATGCCAGTGAAATGCGCTGTATCTCTCTGTGTACAGGATACCAGGCAGAAGAAAGATACATGCAGCTCACGCAATAATCACTAAGATAACTATACTTATTAAAGCAATTCTATAAAACCCATCACTCTGACACTGTTAAGTAGCACAGAAGCATGTGTGAGATTTCTCCTGTGAAGGACAGATTCAGGAAGCTGCCTTGTTTTGAATTAAGCTGTGTGAATGAGGGTATGTGACTGCATATTGCCTGCACACTTGTAGTTCAGATGGGACACCTGCAGAAGGAAAGGCAGCAGTTATTTACACAGCAGGTTAATGCTCTCTTCTTTTCCAAAGATAGCTCAGCAAACAACCTTTTCCACTACTCCTGCCTTCCCCAGCGACATGGATCATTAATGGCAGCTACCAAGGCAATGACTGCACTCAAAGGTCACTAGCACTGCTCTTCACACTTCAGACAGGCAGGAGCTAAAGGCTTGGGGCATGCAAGGAATTCTGCCCAAAAGACCCTCTTATGCTGCTCCCACGGTTCTGGTTCACAGATAGTGGAGACATAGGATTTTTCCATCTCATCTCTACCACAGGTGTACCTGGGAACAAGGATCTGACACAAAATGACCATTCTGTCCACAAAACGTGTAGCAGGCAGAGCCCTTGTATCATACAGAAGATGAAAAACAGTCAGCAGAATATAAATACATAATTTTTGTTCATATCTAAATTCATTAATATTAGCTCTAGCTTACTTAACAAGCAAATGTTTAAAACCTATTGTAAAGACAAGACCACCAAACCATCCTGCAATCTCTATCTCCTAAAATGAAAGCTGACTGGAACTATTTCTAATTTTGAGGAGCTAAAACCCACCAGAGTCCCTCAGTGTCAGCAGAGCACCAGACAGCATGGCCACTCAGCAAGTGAGCAGAACCTGGGAAGCATGCTGATGCCACACAACGCTCAGCAGCATCATCAAGTCTCACTTCCAGATTATAGTAAACCAGGAAAAAAAAAGCATGTTTTTCTCAATCAGCTTGTGTAAAACAGAACAATCTTTTTTTTTTCTTCCCCCACGAAATTTTAAATGAAACAAAAACAGAGGAAATTGCATAAAATTTGTTTCTTTTGTCTAATTATGTATAAATCAGTAAAAGGTTGCTAACCATACAGCATGTCAGTATGCATACAGATCCTTCTGACTTCTATTTTATTTAATAATATTTAATAGATTAACTATTATTCTTATTTTAGTTATATTTTGTATAATCATATATATAATATTCTTACTTTTAAGTGTTTTTTTTTTTTTAATCTAGTTGTGATACTAATGCATGAAGTCATTTTTCCTGTGAATGCTCAATATCTGAAGCTTACTCACAAGGAAAGATGCAGAAACTTACACATCTCTCCTTGATAAATGGGACCTGTCAGAAGCCAGTGATCCCTGAGCGCAGGATACCTAGCAAGCTTGACAATGTGAGCTCAACAACAGTGGAGAAACACTTTTTAGTGTAAGTCATCTTATGACAAAGGGACCTAGACTGCAACCAGTCTGACTGTAATTTATATCCCATGAGAAGATTCTGGGAGCATTTTGTGTGAATGTTATTTTATATTTCTTCTTTTCTCCAAATCCATTACTTTTCCATAGCGGAAAGAATTCCATTCTGTAACTTATTCAATAACAATTACACAGACTAAGCTGATTATGTCAGAACTTTCCTTTTTCTTTTTTTTTTTTTTTTGAGTTAAAACATCAAACACAAAATACAGTAACATTTGCTCTGTGCACTCAAACATGGGAATACATTATCCTCTGTCATGAGGATTTTATATTCAGAGGTCCCAACTCTGCAGAAACATAATAAAGTTGATATTCATTTTTCTATTCAACTCGGTAGGTAAACTCACAGCATGAGTTCTGTCTTTGCAGAAATAAAACTGATGTAGCTACAACTGTGAATGCTACACAAAAATATATTTGCATGCAATTATACTACAGTTTTGAATAATTTTTATTCCTAAATAACTTCCTTCTGGTAAAAACCTTGATCAACCACCTCCACAATTCTGTACAGAATTCAGATTTCAGTATTATTCCTTGATGTTGTAAAGGAACAGCCTTGGAATTTCTGTGGAAACCTGCACAGCAGCATAGAACACTATTGGCTGTGGGAGCTACATCTGTTGCATTCAGTAGTTCAGTCATGGTTCAAAAGTCAGGTCTGAACTCAGAAGAATTCAGCTGTATTGATTAGAGAGGATTTGGAGAGAAAACCAAAGGGTGGCTACAGAAAGGCTGCTGATTTGCAATATGCAAAAGATATTTCTGGAATTATTCTGCACAATTATATGTTTGCTGAAATTAACAAGCTATTAAACAGAAAAGCTATGTGACAGAATATGTTTTTAAATGGCAATACAGTTAATTTCTCAGTAAATGTTCTTACTCATTTACAAGCATTTTAGTCTTGTATTTACATTCATTTTCTTGCTTTTTAAGCATTTTATGGATACTTGCAGTGACGCTTTTCAGTTAACCACAGCATAGGAGCAGAGAGATAGAAACTCAGAGACGGTGTAAGGCCGGGGGCAACACAATGAATCAATACAGGGCTGTTACTCTACCACACCAGCAGCTCTCGGCACCACTGCCCCAGTATCCTCCTCTCCTCCCTGCTGAGCTTGCAAATGTGAGCAGTGGTGTGCTGTCTGCCTTACTCTTCCTGCCCAGGGGCAGTGGCACAGCCAGCAGAGAAGGGACAAAGAGGCCAAAAATTTCTGCTTCTACCTAAATAGACAGATTCTCCTGTGAGAGAAGTCAGGTAATCTTTAGCACTCAATCACCATTTCTTCTTACTTCTAAAATACTCACCTGACCTTCCCTTTGGTGTTTCTAAGAACAGTTGCAGCAAAATTTTGTGTAACGCCAACCAGACTGATGCCATCAACTTCCACAATTTGGTCATTCACTTGGATCCTTTCAGGGAAAAACACAAATATACAAATAAGTTATGGAGTTCTTGGAGGATTTTCAACTAAACTTAGCGTACAGAGATTTTAATTTGATTCTGAACAAAAACTCAGTCATAGCATGATTGAGGTAAATAATCACACAATCCAAACTACTTTCTTCCCTGAACTGGGACTGTACCATCCGAAAATACTGGCAAATATTTGGAAACATTAGCAAGGAAGCAATGAAAAATGTATCTGTCTGTCTTTGCATCTCTCACAAATCCAGGCTCAAAGTTACCATTACAAGTAACTGCATCAATCATCCAATAGCTTTCCTTTTGTATAAATACAGCAACACAAATTCCTGCCTTTGTCATATGACTTAAATTAAATGAGAAACTTGAACTGTTCTTATATCATTCTTTCCAAAGCCAATCTTTGAAAACAGCATAAGACATAGCTTTGGTATTTCACACTAACGGAAAAAAATGTGATATTTAACTAAAACAACCTGCTCATCTGTAGGGAAAAGAGCTCGTGCATCAGACCTAATTGTGACCTACTCTTTTAAAATATTTCATCTATCTTGCTCCAGAACAATGAATTCCCAATGTAAGAGGCACTGTGGGGCACAATATAATAAGGTCTTGGACCATTTTAACAAGGACTATCTGTTTAAAACCAAATACTGGTTTACAGTTGATACACTGTTTGATGCCGAAAAGTTAAGAGAAATTAAAGAAACGCTGCTTTTATCTGAAATGAGCGCTGCTATGGAGTCCCTAGAACTGGTATAAAAATGATCTAGTTTAAATCATTTGGAAGGAGGATTGCTATGTTAAACTGTCCTCTAGTGATATGCAAACTCCTATCATTTCAAAAATAATTACAATAGAAAAGCACAGCCTCACATTCAGAAGTTATCATAATGAGCAATTTTCAATGATGTACATAGATGCTACCAATCTATGCAATACAGTTTATAAAGGAATCAAGAAACAGCTTTGAAAAAAAAATCATATGAAAATAACTAAATTGAACTGTTTAACATCTCAAGATATTTTAGATTTCTTTTTGAAGACAAACTTTCACAGCAGAGGCTTTGAAAGAGGCTGAAGCATCCTGAATTAGGGAACTAATTTCACTGTCAAATCTGAGACAATGCTTTGCAGCTCTACATGTGTTCCAGCAGTATCTCCGCTGATGAGCTACGAATTAAGAGATTTATGCTTTGGAGGCCTTACAACACAGAATGCAAGTGTGCTCTGGGCAGGATCTCCTTTCTGTGCATAAGAAATGCTGCAAAAAGAATCTTTCAGACAGCCTGCAAACTCCTATCCTAAAAATCACATCAAGCATTTTAATCTCAGAATTCTGGTTTAACCATTTATGCATTTAATAAATACACGTATCATATTAATATCTATTGTATTTGGATACTATATAAAAATTAATATTTTTCTTGTAATTTAGCATAATGAGTTGCAGTCATATGGCTGCAGGTGTTCCAAGAAGGAAACTTTATGAAGTTGGTGCCCACTGAGGAGAAAACTGTCACTCTCTTGGCTGAAAATTAAAGGGGGGAAGACTAGATTCCTCTGTAAAGGCAGTTCAGCTCCCATGTTTTACATAATTTACGATGTAGTGCATTAGTATTGTTTACACAGATACATAGCACAGTATTTCAGGTGATGAAATATCATTTTAGAGAACTGTTGTCTGCAGTTTTGTTGATCAACTGCAATTGACTCTGATTCCTTTTGTTCTTAGGGTGTGTTTCGCATCTCCTTGTCTGTACAGCTCCTATATTCAATTCCAGCTTTTATTTTTATGAACATCGCCTTCAAAATCTCTCTTTCAATACATACACATATTTTCATTACACATAAACATGCATATATATCACACAACATACAATTAACATAATTATTATCCAAATCGTATAATTACATGTAATACAAAAAGGAAGTCCCTGTCTGTTGCCATGTATGTTCAGCACTGCCCAGACTAAAACACTCTCACAGCCACGCTCTCCAGGCAGCCTCCCTCTTCCTTGGGCAACCACTCTCCAGCCCCATTCCCTCTGCAGCTCCAGACTTCCCCTGTACCCATACCCTTGCCCTAACGCCCTGCACACGCTGGGTGCCAGACAAGCCCAGCCACTTGATAGGCCAAAATGTCCTCAGAACACTGTTCTCTGGACAGCCTTCCCTTTGTGGTTGCAAATTCCCTCCACAGCCCGCTCCACCTGGAACTCTAGGCTTCCTGTCCCTCAAATCTAATTTCCAACATGAAAGAAGAATTAGAGTCTTGTTGGCAAAGCCTAGATTATAAAGGCTCAACTGCTTTTATCATCAACTAAATTGGTAATTCTTCTGACAGTTATTTTCTAATGGCTGTGACTTAAAACTCTGCCTATGTGAAGTAGCAGTTCTGTGAAGTAGAACCAAAGGAAGTCAAATAAATACTTGCATAATTATTGCTCTGTGTGATGAACTGAAAAATATAACCTATGCAGAGGCAAAGTTCAGAGTATTTTTCACGTTAGTAACTGTGCAATGTTTCAAAACAGTTGTTCTTGATGTTCTCAAAATACTTTAAAATGACTCATCACCATAATCATTTGAAAGAAAAAGCTAGCACATTGGCCAAGAAAGAATTTTATTTTTCTTATTCAGTCTAATGATTGATTTTATATTTTACACACTATTAATAATCTCTCTTATTAGCACGCTTTCATTTGGATTTCTCTCACAGCACTGTCCGTGGTTAAACACTGCCACACAATGCCTTTCAATATGACAACTGAATGCTACCTGTTTATGCCAACTTGAATCAAGCCAGTGGTGCTCAAACACCGAGAAACACTTTTGTACAGATTCTATGTCTCCAAGTACTTTATACCATGATTTGATGGGTCTTTCAATAAATGATAGACATTATCCTACAGATATTGTAATGCTTAAAATTATAGCTTCAGAGAGCCTGCTTCAAGATTGCTGAAAAGTTATTCAGAATATCTGATCCAACTGCTGAAAAAGAGTTTTATTTTCTGTTCAGAGACTTTGATTTGCTATCAGTGTTAATGACTAACTAGGCTTTTCACAAGGATGAAGTTAACAGGACCTTTTACAGTTGATGCACTTTATTACTGAACTGGCTGCTCCTGACTGAGAGGATTACATATTCCCTTCTCAAGTGAATTATCAGTCAGGCTCTCAAAGAAAAACTGAGAGGGCTATTTCTCAGCTGACTGAACATTCATGCAGTTGAAAACCAACACAAATATTAGAATAGCCAAAGAAATATATTATTTTTTCTCAGATGACAAGCTCCTTTCAGATGGCATCTAGGGAAATGAAAGAAGAGACTTGTAATTGAGCATTAACTTCTGGAGCTCACTCAAGACATGTGAATAATGAGAGGAACAGAAAATACAGATTATCGGAGTCCAGGTGTGAGCTACTCTGATTTTCAACCAGAGAATTTCACACAGAATGCCAGTTGTGAGCTTAATGCCTTTTGGCTGAGCTTAGGCATATTTTTCAGAATAAACATTCACTTAAATTTAAAGTAATGAATGAGTCCATGACATCCTGAGATGTCAGCATCTTTACTTCCCTTCCTAATTTTTTAAGCCTGGGATAAATCAGTACTTGGCCTTCCAGCTGGGGTCTTATTGCCAAAATCTGTAGAGATACTGAAAGCTCAGACTGGAAGAGGCTATACTTGAATAGTTTCAGAGCAATGTTATTAAACTCTGTAAACTCCTGACAGGTAGAGAGTGCTGATTTAATTTGTATAGGGTTTCCACAGCAGAACCCTTTGCCTGGCATTTTAAGTATGCAGTATGGGTAATACTCACTACTTTCAAAGTCTGCACAGGATAAGAAGTTACAGGTAATCACCAGTAAGGAGGAATTCAATTCCACACCTTTGCTTCATCTGCATTTCCACATCAGATGCCACTCTCTCAGACTGCCCCTCTGTTGCCATCTGTCACATGGCAACAACATGTAATGGAATATTGGTTGGAAGGTTCAGCCTCTACTGCCATGCCACCAACATCTGCCTCTGACGCCATGGGCCAGCATAATAAAATAGGAGGCATTACTTTTGGAGCAAACCTCATATGTTCAAAAGGAATTCTTTGAGTTGCACATTTCAAATAAGCAAACATGAGCATTGTAAAACCTAACCTATTTAATGGAAATATTTACGTTGTCAGTTCCTATTGCAATCGAGCAATGTAGTTTCAGTCCTGTAAGGGTGAAAACCAAATTTTGAAGACTATACATATTAAGAAATACAAAGTGACACTATGTGTTAGCAAACTTGAAAGGAGGTGTATTTAATAAAAGTTAATAGCTCAGAAACACTGAACTATTTTCCTAATCATATGTTGAGCAGAACTGCTTTTCATAAGCACTAACTGATAAAAGTTGGTTTGAAGCCAAAAGAGCATGTGGGAACTCAAAATCATTCACAACTACCTTCAGCGGCGATGTACAGTATGGAATCTCCAGCTTTACTCATGCTAAAGCACCTCAGTTTTCAGGTAGTCTCAAACATGCATCCTTGGCATATCTACTCTTCTTTAACAGTTTAACCGTCGCACCAAAATAGCATATTTTCATACACTACTTCAGGTATTTGAACCTTACCAATAGCCTCAGAATTTTACTGCTTTCTGTTATCATTATATACATTTAGCTAACAGTTCTTTCCCGTGGAAATCATAATTCATGATAATTAACACTGGGAAAGTTTCCAAATATTGAGTCTACTTTACCTGCCGTCTCTTTCTGCTGCCCCACCTTCTGTTACTGTTTTGACAAATATTCCCAGTTTTTCAAGGCCTGCATCTGCTCCAACTCCCATCCCAATAATGCTAATGCCAAGTCCATCTTCATCTGTGAAAAAGGTAAGTGAAAGCAGAAACTCATTAAATTTGAGTTTGTATAGTTATTTGGTCGGTAAACATTTATGCTGTTTCCTCTTGATTTCCCACATAAACAATGTTAATTCCTTTTGATCCCTTTGATCCCTTTTAAAAATCTTGTTATTCGACTGCATTAATTACACACAAAAATATTACTTTTGCCCCCATGAGGAGCTCAGAACAATAATCAAAGATTTTTATTCTTCCAGTGAAGAATGAAAACATCACATAAACCACTGCATAAAATCATAAAATCATGTGTTAGTGGAGTGACACAAAACAATTACTGTAGGAAAATAAAGAACTGCGTGTTTCTCAAATGTTCCTTTAATTTCTTACTGAACAGTTATTGAAATCCAAAAAGCCAAGGTGATTAGTAGGGATTCATGGAAACCCAAGATTGGCTATGTAAGCATGTGGACTACCTCAGACTTGTAGATCAATTTCATATGAACTGGAAGGGGCATGCAGACTACATACCTTTTTCGAGTTCAACTGGGAAAAGCTCCAGCTTTTCCACACGCTTTTCGAGTTCATATTCAGCTGATGCAGCCACTGGGTCAACTTCATCATTTCTCCTGTCATAGTCTTCATTGGAGTACGTATTGAAAACCTGTGGAAACAGATCAAAAATTATTCAACTACCTACTTCAGAAAGAGTGCCAACTTAGGAAAATAGCTGTTGCTTTTGTTCTGTGATGTTGCTGACTTTGAAAGGGATTTCAAAGGCAAATTTCTCCTGTTCATTCACATTTCAGGTATTTAAATTTGTGCTTTTTTTACACAGAGTGCCAGTAAGGTTGCAAAGATCAATTCTGAGTATAAATGGTATTGTTTGTGGTTATAAATGCAGAAGGTAATCTTGAATAAGTTGGCCTTTCCATCTCATAATTCACTTTATTAAGAATGCATCATTGTTAAAGATTCACAGATACGGAAAAGCCAAACTCACTGAAATAAGTATACAATCTCTGTTTCAGTCTTTATTTCTAATAAAGTTCCAGCTGGCATTCATCTAACCAAAGCTAGACCTGAAGACTACTCCATCTACTTTTACACCACCTATGCACACAATTACATGCTATGCTTCATAATATGTACTAAATTTTAGGAGAACAAAGTATACCTTCCTGTGTATTTTTAAAACAAACCAGGTTCTCAGCCTTATTTCAGCTCTAAAGCAGTAATTTAACACTGCCCTGGTTTCAGATGGGACAGAGTTGATTTTCTTCATAGAGTTCAGCTTTTGGCTTTCTGAGAAAAACAGTGTTGATAACACGCTGATGTTTTAGTTGCTGCAGAGCCAAGGACATTTAAGTTTTTCAGCATCTCGTACTGTCCTGGCAGCGAGGGGGCCAGGGGCACAAGGAGCTGGGAGGGGACAGAACCAGGACAGCTGACCTCAACTGGACAAAGGGATATTCCATACCATATGGCATCATATGAAACCCATAAACATGAGGAAAGTTGCTGGGGAGGCAGCTGCTGCTCGGGGACTGGCTGGGCTTTGGTCAGTGGGTGGTGAGCAATTGCTTTGTGCAACATCTGTTTTGTAAATATATTTATATTATTATTATAATTACTGTTATTTGTCTCTTCCTTTTCTGTCTCAGTAAATAGTTTTTATCTCAACCTACAGGTGCTGCCTTTTTTTCCAATTCTGATTCTATTACATGAGCCATGTTTTATCATGCTTCCATCATGTGCACAGACCTCAATCACAGATTATTCAGACCTTCAGTAACTTCAAACAGTTAGTGGAAGCTTATTTTCATACTTCAGATATCAGAGTTTGCCAGCTTTGTTCACATAACTGCTCAGTGATGGCAGTGATGAGAGAATACTCATTTTTAGCAGCAATAATTTTACTGAACTTCAGTCCCACACCCGTATCAAGTTATGCCAAAAAAAAGGAAAACAGCCAAAAAAAGGAAACTCCTCTTTCTTCTTTACAGAAGGTACTAGCACACAGCCATACTTTGCTGTACCCCCGTTTCTCTGATGGCACAAAACACCACACCCTGAAGGCTGCTCCTAGGCCTCACCGACCTCTCTGGCACCAAGAGGCACCCACTGCCGGCAGCCAGGCCAGGCCCCAGCTGTGCCTCAGCTGCCCTGCCGCTGCTGCTTCCCTAAGGCAGAACAGACCTTTGACACAAACTTCCTACCTATTTCAAGAACAATGCTGTTTAATCTGTTACTATCACATGCAGATAAGCGTGTACCAATAGCTAGTAAGAATTGTCTTAGATCGCAGTCCAGAAATATAGAGGTAAACATTGTGGTTAACAACATGAAAACAACTCTGAAGATTTCTTTTGAGTGTCTTCCACTAATAATGACTGCAAAAGCAAATTCAGAAAACCAACTGCCAGTAGGCAACATTGATCACTGATTATGGCTGCTCCTACCCCACTGCTTCCCAACAGAAGCAGTGACCAACTGGCTCCATTTCTGAAACCAGATGCACTTCACACACACTTGAAAGCAAATTAAAACCAAGTAATCCTGCTTTCCATCTAAATCCGATGTTTTGTGACAGGCCAAAGTAAAAGAAGAAACAGTAATGATTCACATTCATTGTGGAGTCTGTAAAATGCCTCTTCCAGTAATAAGCCTTTCCACCTCACATCTAAGCCTACAAGCTTGAAGGTATTTTGAGTGCCAAATGACATCTTGGCAAAGCTATGCTTGCAATATATGCCTGGAGGACACTGTCCCAGAGAGGGTAAATCTGTCCCAGGTTTGCTTGGCAGAACCCTCTATCACCTGAAAACTAATAGGAGTTCTAAGGAAACCTTGCAAATACTTCTGGGGAATGGAGGAAGAGACCACCATGTAAGTGCTGATACAACTGTTGCTCGCAAGAAAATCTTCATTGAAAAGCTGTTTTAACAACACTTCTGTGCATTAATTTGTCTTAAACAGTGAAGATATTAATACTGCAATACAAAATACTATTAAAGTCTGCCGTAAGTATAGTAACTGTGCTATGCTTCTCACAAAGCTGCTGCAAAAAACCTCTCAGCGTTACATAAAGTTGCTGAAACAGGAACTTTATGGAAATTTTAATTCCTCTATTTTAGATTGATGGGAAATGATAAAAAATTACCTCTTCCAAGAACACTGAGATAATAAACATTTTACAAGAACTCACAAACATATCTTGCATTGATTTCTAGTAATATTGATGCAAGAAAAAATGTTTTAGCTAAATCATAATCCTCAGAGGCCTTCATAAATATATCCAAAAGATAAGGAAAATAGGTCACGCACTAAACACTGTGCAATGCTGCTGTACATTTTACTCTGCTTTAGCACGCATATTTCAGACTGGAGAAAAGATGCTCCTGCAGAAACAAGCATTGGGAAATGTAACAATTTGGTTTAAAATAACCTGCAAAACCTATGTGCAAGTGCTGGTCATGTGATGGGCAACTAACCAGACACTAACATGCATCAATAACCTTGAGCTGTCTAGTTCCCTAGACGCCTAGGGAAGGACACAGTAAGTGAGCCTGCATACAGTCAGCGACCATGCACCCAGTGCATTGTAAAGGCCTCTAGTGCTGCAGTAACTGCTGCTCCTGCTGTCAGTCACATTCGGCGTTTGAACTGCCAGTTAGAATGGAAAAACAAAACAGAGAGTGTACATTTAGCAGCCTGACAGAGGGATTCTCAAAAGACTTTTGTTACTCTACGTTTTTTAAAGACCTCTTTTCCACAAGGTAAAGCCTTCATCATATTATCTCTGTCTGCTGCTTCTCAGTAGGTAGGAACACTTAGAAGAAGAATCATGAACAAGCTCTAGCTACTATAGATTGGCCACAAAACCTCTAGGTCTGAAATGTGGCAGAGTCACAAAAGCAAGTACAGATTAAAAATTGCAGCTGTGAGCTTATAGCTCAGACTGTCTGATTTATCAACATGATGAGAGAAACCCATGTTTCAGCTGTGGAACAGAGATGGTATTATCAAGGGAAATGGAGATGCAGCCACCAGCTGATGGAGGATAGCAAGAGGGGCAGGAAAACACTGCTTGCGGAGCACAAGGATTATGGGGAAAAATCATATCAGAAAACTAATATGTTTATTTCTGGATTTTTTCCATCATTTTAACTGGCCCCATTTGTTTCCTTTTGTTCAATGACCAGTGCTAGTGTATTTTGGCAGCAGCTTCAGATTTGTTGCAAAGTGACTGGATATGTTTCCATAAATTTTCTTTCAAAGCTTCAAATCACATATTGCTTTCTTGATTGGGATGATCTTTCTTGAACCACATAAGACAAAAAACCATGGCTTCTTGGATCTTGCTTACTTTTGCAGAACACTTATATTTATAAATGAGAAGAGAATTAACGATGGTGGTAGTGGTGAATATTGTTGCCATTGTATTAAAATACACCACGCCACTCGTACCTTATCTAACTGAGATTGTAGGATTACTGATAGCATCAGGGTAAAACAGTCTGTGTATCTCTCCTACTTGGCATTAACTCATCACATTTTTTAGGTCATATGACCATGCATGCTGCCCTGAACATGTGTTTTTAGAGAAAAAAGGAGGAGGCAGTTATTTGTCATTTACTTCATTTTGTGTGATCACATTTAATGGATGACTTGTTCTTTTAAGCAAATCCGCAGGTGTTAAAATTAATAAAAGGAAATTTGTGGTTGGAAATCTTTCTTCTTTCTGAAGCAATCTATCCACCATAGTAACGAACTGCTTGTTTTATGCAGACATGAGAACTGTCACTCAAGATTTTAGTTTGCTAAAAATAAAGAAGTTAAATATTTTCACCCACAAAGTATACTTAGCTTAAGTAGGCCTGTTTCACCAAGTCTGTCACCACTGTGTTTCCTACAGTATGCACAGGACTGCAGATCTGGAGGAAATCTCCCATTCCTTTGATTTAATAGAGTTGGTTTTGCGCTCACACTGCTTAAGGACCCACTACAGGAAAGTCTACGGAGCTGTCACTTAAAGAAAGCCTACTTAAGGAATATTTAATACATCATCTTAATCTGCGCTTGTAACTCTCAGAGTATTTAGAAACAGCAAGTTTCCAGGGAATTCACCTTTGACATTTGCAAGGATTTACAAAAAACACTCAAAAGCACAAGAATCAAAACCCATCAATAGTGGTGACAATTAAAGTGATACTAAAGCTAAATGTATATGTGAACACAAACAGACCTTGAAGAATCGGCTGGCTCTCTTGAACACTATAGTTAATAGAATGTACTTCTGTCTTCACTAATGTGAAACAGAAAGGGTCATCAGCAACTCCTTTAGCACCAAAATCATCACAAAGCTCCAACAGAGTCTTCTTTTGGCCATGCAACATTATTTTGCAAACATTTGTCACAGAAAGGTGAATAATTACAAAAATACCATACAGTTTGTCTTGTTATAAGTCCCCAGGGTGTGCTGTGTATTTGGCAGGAGGACATGTAAGAGCATAAATCTTGCAGAGATAATGACAGAGGGCTTTCATGTGGAGGGAATGAAGCTTGGTGCAGACAGTGTCCATATTCAGGGAGCCACAGTTCTAATCCTTTCTGGACGTATTTTCTCCTGCAAGTAAATGAACTTGTTTTCCTTGCACTGAAATGGGGAAAAATGGAAAGGTATAAACACTAAAGGGAACTAATCAGCCTGATGCTACGGATGCATCCTCTGAAAATCTTCACTATAACAACAGTAATAACAATTTCCTTTTGCTGGTCTCCATTAACTCGGAGAAGATGAAAATCCAGAGCTTCTCACTAATGTAGACATGGATGGAAATCATGAAATATTTTGTATAAGAGCAATATTATTGTTAATTATGGTTCCAGCTCGAATTTCAGACTGTATAATTTCAGAGATGGAACAGGAGTTCTGTTTTAACTGTTAGGAAGAAATAAGGAAATATTACCTACACCATTTGGCCATAGGACATTCAGAAAAGCAATACAAGCTGTGGATGACACCCTCAATACTTTTTCAGGTCTGTAAATCTCCAAAAGCAAGCAATTGCACCTCCCTGCCATCTGTGAGAACAGGTATGTTTCCAAGGTTGCTGCAAACCATTTCAGAGTTGTTTTACTATCAGCTGCTATTTTGTTTTGAATACACTAAACCAGACTGAAAAACTCCACTAAAAATTCTCTTGTGGGGAGGGAAGTGAGGAAGAGCAAGTGCCCTACAGCAAATCAGACATGTTTATGGGTACAGCTCTGCTAAACTGCGCTCCAAGTCTAAGCACATTGGAGGGGTGTTCTTACACTGCATGCTGCAAAGGCAGGAGGCAGATGAAGCACTGAGGACAACCTCTTTCGCTGTGCTTAGAAAGCTAAACAAGAAAAGAAAATCACAGTTTGACCACTCATTATTTACTGCCCAGAAGTCTCTCTACCGCATAGCTCCAAAGCGGAGAGGAAGCTCTCACAACATCCCAAATTGGTGACTTTCCACATTATTTAAAGAATCTTTCTAATGTGACAGTCTCTTTCTTGCAGCAAGATGGAGACAGTCAGTGAGGAGCTTCCTCGGCCTCCCTGGCTTCCCTCTCCCCAGTGCCCGCGTGGGCATCAGCTGCCACACATGCATCGGAAGGGAAGCACCAAGGAGACAACTCTTCCCAAGGAGCAATTGCAGGGATGAGACACAGATGGGAATCAGACAGTTACAATATTGAAAGAAGTGGAGAGTCTAACACCAAAATCAAGTCTGGGCTTTCCCTCAGAAAGCCTTGTAGGAGTAAAGATCTGTTCTAAGCTGCTTGAAACTGACAAAAAGAACTGTACAGCAGATTTTAGTTTCTGAAATCCTAAAAGTATCTGGGCCCCAGATTTCTCAACCCTACAAGGACCACTCCTTACACATGACAGAGTGCCAGGAGCCACTGCTGCCATGCGCGATCAGACTACTGAATTTGTGGACATACAGCTGGTATGTATTAGGTCCAGACAGTCTTCTTGCAGCTGGCTAGCACTCACTATCAAGGCTCCTGGGTGTTGGCACAGCCCTAAGGACAGTGCCTAGTGAAAAGCCACTGCGGTGCTGTCTGGGAGCAATGCCACCACATCTCAGCTGGCATCGGGCATCCCTTATCTCAGCATTTTTAAGTTCTCACAGAGTGGCATTTGAAACATTTGTACCATTTACAGGTGGGTGGAAATCTGTCAAACACTTCCATGCAGTGCTACTCATCTGTTCATGACCGGGCCTCTTCTCAGCTAGATTTTATTACTGCAACACTTCCTAATATTTTTCAGCTTTCTGACCACTGCTGAGTTTTGTGCACACATTTTCACTGAACTCCAGCATAACTGCAGATCCCTTTTGTGAGTCTTTGCAGTTAGTAAAAGCCCAGCAGAGCATACAAATAGAGATCTTGTTATTACACCAGCTGCGTTATACTGTCTTTGTTGACAAAGCACTTATTGCTCTAGTACAGACAGATTTGATTTCACTGACGTATTGTTCTGCAACTCTTCAGTAAGTTTTGACTTCTACATTGATCGTCACCATCAATTTTGTGACCACATTTTGTTCACCATCTGCCGAGACTGAGTGAAACAACTCCATCACAGTGACACTCCACCGGTAACCCACCTTCATTATGAAAAGTGAGAACCTCCACCTCCTCTCCTAACCTCTCATGCCAGGCAATGACCTTTCTTTTTATCCAGTGATAGCTTAATATTCTTCATCTCAGTGAGGATGTAGGGAAAGTCTTTTTGAAAAACATTGGAATGTCTGCCAGATTTCACTTATCTGCCGTCCTGCTAAAGCCTTTCCAGTACTGTAATGAAGTTGTGTGGCATGACATCCCCCTACAAAATGATTACACAGTCACCACACATTCCAAATAAGTTCTTTCTATGAATTTAATCAGTACACAAACTAGTAATCTGTGGTTTTCTGTCTTCTACTGGAAAGCTGTTTTTCAAAACTGGTATTATCTTGCTGCCTTCTTGTTCTCTCTCTTGTTCTACTGAGGCAAAGCAGTACATTTCACTCTGTGGTTAATAGCCTGATAATTTTATATTGGAATTCATTTGCAATTTTGTGGTAAATATACTTTATTTCTAGTGGCTTATAACCATTCATTTTTTCAATAATATACGATTTCTTCTAATAAACTTTGAGATAATTTCTCTACTTAGTCTTCTTAAGGAAACATTTTAATGTGGGGACTTTATTGAGAACAATACAAAACACTCATCAGCTTTTCTATTATGGCAAGTAGCTTCTTTGAGCAGCTCTGTAGCATCTTAGCAATCTTTTGGCTTTACCTTCTTTCTAGCAGACTTCCTGTTCCAGACTTGTGAAGTTTTATGTTTTCAGCAAATCACTTCTCAAGCTCTTTTTCCCTCCTCCTTCTGCTCCCTGCAGTCTCACATACTTAAATAGTTCAGGCTGCCAGGTCCTGTCTTCAAGTTATTCAGTGGCCTAAGACAGGCTATTTAAAACTGATTTAAATTTTATTTTTATCCTGTACCTTTAACACATAAAATTTCCTGTTTTTGGAAAGTCCAAGGCATGGACTTGTTTGAGTTAATGCTCTTATAGAGGCTAATCCAGGAGGCAGGAATCCTTCTCCTCAGGAACTAATGGCTTCTCTTCTTCTGTATTATCCATCAGGATTTGCACACCACAGAAAAACAGGATATGTTCACGATACATGTTTGTGCAAATTCCAAAAGAGAAACTCCACTTGGGCAGAGGACCAGAAGCGCATACAAGACGTGCTTCCGGCCCTGCGGAAGGCACAGCTGCCAGGTGTTCAGCCCGGCACCGACAGGAGAGCCCAACTGCGCTTCCACCAGCGCCTGCCCTGACAGCGGAGGAATGGCTGTCTGGGATCTGCACCCCAGCACAAGCAGCACTCGTACTACCTCCTCTTCCTGTACTGTACAACATTTTAACTGGGATAGTCTTTAAACAATTCTGCTTGGCTGTGATTTCTGGTGAAATCCATCGCGTGTCAAGCTCTCCTCAGTACAGGCAGTAACCTAAAATCAGCAATAACAACTAAATTATATACTCAGAAATGTCAAAATGACTTCATAGAATTACAGCATTCAATAAAAATATATTAACATATGCTATGCCGTGAAGTCAGTATTTTTCAGTTCTTCCATTTTATGAATTTCATTCACGTTCGTTCTTTTTCAGGTATAAATACCAACAACTCTTACTCCAAGATCATTTTGTGTGGAAAGTATGAACTGTTTTCTCAGCCCCCACCTTTTTCTCAGGTAGAGTGCAATCAAAACTCTACCTAGCTCAACTTCGACATGTTAGCACAACAGCGTGGACTCTTGGCACCTTTAAAACAAATAGAAGGTGAAATTTTCAGATTTCTGTTTTTCTGTAATCTTCTTTTTTTTCTATTCATATAGGATTTTTATCCCAACTTACTGCTACTTGAGGATCAGTTTAAAGTGTGATTTCTTTTAAAATAGCTGGTTTTATTATGTAATTTCATGTAATCAGAGAGGTTATGTGCCATGCTGTTTATTATTTATTCATGTTATACTAGTTTTATTGCCGATGTATTAATTTTATTACCATTTACATAACTATCTGTCCACACAGCAGAAAAATACAAAATCACCGCTGTTGGAAATTAGATGTAAGCCCCATGTGAGAACTTCATGCTGTTACTTTTAATTAAGATAGATTAGAATAATTAAGAAGTAAAAGTAAGCACCAGTGCTGATGGGTAAAACCGAAGTTAATACAGATTCAACCTTACAGAACGGTAATACAGAATAAACCTGAAATATTTTCCTGATCATCATAAGGCTAATAGTGTGTCATCACAGATGAATATTTTATGACAAAGGAGATTAAAATCTTCCGAAAATACTGTTTTCACATTACTGCTTTCTACAATTCTATTCCTTGAAAATAAGCCAAATTTTTTTAAATAATAAATAACAGCCTCTCAACTGAAAACATCTTATATTGTGTATATTACTATGAGGAGGATCAATGAGGAGATAAAAGATGCTCTTTTCTAAGTGTGAGTTTTCCTCATACTTTATTAAGGGACTCTTTCCATTCTGAAATTCTTCCAAAACACAAGTTCTGTGAAAATACAGTTCTCCAGACACCAATTCTCGCTGGACTCTGTTCAGGACCCAGCAGAGCTTGGGCTAACAGCAGTGCTGCCTCCGGCCCAGGGGGCACAGTTACCCTCTGAGTTCACCTGTCTTTTTCTATTGTGTTGCACTTTCCAAAGCCTCTGTCTCTTTCTTCCACAAACAGAGAGCATACCGCTGGCCCACTCTAATGCAACCCTGACACCGATAATCTCCAGCCCTCTGCTAATTACAGTCATGCTCACTGCCAAGCAATCATCTTCTGTTCCAGAGGCTTTGAAACATGAGATCTCTTCAAGGCAAGCAGAGTAAGAACTACAAGTAATTCAGAGAATAATTGTACACAGCAAAACAGGCAGAGACGCAGCCTGTCCCACAACAGCTGGTGAGGGAGTTCAAACACAGAGGCTGAAACAGAGGAAGAGCGGGTTGTCCTGAAGTGGGATGCCAAGAGTGAGCTGCTCCACCTGGGTGCACCCTGTGAAATCCTGCTAAAGGGAACTTCTTGTAGGCTGTAACTTGAACTAAAATAAACGCTACAGTGGCAGAATATGAACTTTCCCATGCTGTGTTCACTTAGGTTTGGTCCAAACCCCATGGAAAACCACTGCAACTGCAGCCCTGTGTCACACTCTTCTCATGTTTTTTACGGTATTTGAGAACAAGATCGAGTCTTCTGAATCAAAACTAATACTTAGATACTTAACAAGTGATAAAAAATGCAGTGCTGATCTGAGGAGTCTAGTCCTCCCTGTACATTGCCATGTTCTTGTTTGGCACCTTGACGCAGCACACAGTGATGCGCTGAGGAGATGGAGCTGGCGGCTGAAGGGCAGGCCCAGCTGCTCCCTCAGGGAGAGCTCCTGGGCCAGCACAACCCTACCTGTGTGCAACGGCGGGGACAGCACATGCAGCATGTCAGGAGAAACAGAGGTGGTAAATCATTCCTTTCTCTTCTACACAATAAATTATGGCCTTTAGGGTGTTGCAGGCAAATATGCCTCTAGAGCAGTACTGGAAAAATTTCAGCTATTTTCCCATGGCACCCCCCTGTAAAAAGCAAACAGTTCCCTTGTGATGGCAAATATTGAATTACTTAAACACAAGACAATTTTGGAACACTTCTCTGCTTTTTTTTGTTTGTTTTAAACTCATTTTCCATGCTTTCGGCATGTAACTGTAGGTAGCATCTGACCACTAACCTTACCTTTTGCCAAAAGCCACACTGAGGAACTGGGCTTGCTCATTTTGCAAGGTGCATCCTGCTAAAACTCAGAAAGGTTCTCTGGTCCTAAAACACTGCTCTCAGGGAATCCACTACTTCCACAGCTATTAAGCTCACTGCATCTCAATTTTGTCCTAATAACGGTGAAACAGCATGGTGCACTGAAACATTCACTTGACAAAGATATCTCAATATGCATCTGAATATTCATGGTTTTGTGGGTTTTTTTTTTTTTTTTGCATATAGTGACTGATTGCAATTCTGTGGGTTTTTTGTTTTTTGTTTTGTTTTCTGTCCTTGCTATTTTTTCTGTCATTACCATTATTACAAATGGGAAATTCTACTAATGTCCTGTTTTTCTCTTACATTAAGGGTGCATGCTAAATTACTTTCAATGAATTCTGTTTGATCAGTTTTGCAGACTTTAGATTTAAAACTTCTTGGGTAACGGGTTATTTTTTATAACGTAATAGATTGAAAGCAACAGTTTAATGTGATGAATAAATAACGAATGAGGTGACTTCCCAGCATCTTACTAATTATAAATGAATCCCAAGGAGACTTTTTAAGTTTTACACACTTCACAGATACATTTCATATGAAATTTCTTTTTCTGCCCTTTTTTAAAGTCTGCTTTGTATTACTGAAAGTTACTGACAAGCATTTACTTTGCAATTGTTTAAATCTTCTACTCATAGAATAGATTGGGTTGGAAGGAGCTCTTACACATCATCTGGTCCAACTCCCCTGCAACAAGCAGGGACACCTACAGCACAGTCAGGTGCCCAGACGTCCTCCACACATCCTGGGCAGATGAGACATCTAGGTACAGCAATGTAGCAAGTTACTGCCTACAGCAGCCTGGTGCTGAGCTGTAAATCTCAATTGCTTTGTCTGACTGCAACTCTGCTCCTGTTTTGTGGCAAAGTAAAAACGTTTGTCTAGGCTCTGACAATCTCTCTATCCAGCGAAGTGAAGAAGCAATTGCAAGCACACATCTGCAGGCGCGCTATATAAAACATTATTAAAATATCAGTAAGAATATTTAAGAACAAAATTTATTGCAAATGCAACAACGGATATATCTTATTACTCCTTTGGCAAGACCTTCTATTGCCAAGGTAACAAACTAGCACATTCAAGAACTCATTGTATTTCTGAATATGAAAATAAGCATGCAAAAGCAAATGTTTGTACTGAACCAAGTTTGACAAATTAATTACAATATGGTACAGCCCTCACTACACAGACTCCAAGCCAGACCTTCTGCATCTAAATGAGTTCAAAGGACAGGAGAGCATGAAGAGAAGTTCCAATTTCTTTCGCTAAGCATTTATGCCTGAATCTGCTGCATTATTTCTTCCAGATCCTTACATCACTGCCAATTTAGACTGTAACTGAGGGTGCTATTTTTCTTCTGCCTTCACAAGTGTGACACAGGAGCTGGCCAAGAATAAACAGTGTTTCTGGTACCAATTAATACAGACTGCCATACAGTAGCAATGTCACCATGAATCAACACTTTAGTATTTCTTCTGCCATCACTCCCTCGGTCGAAAAGTCAAGGCATCCAAACACAGAGTACAAATGCCACTAAATGTTCCCAAAGGCAAACTGAAACAAAACACTGAATATTCATAGAACATTCTTATAGACGAGATAAATTCTGTAATCTGCATATTCACCAAAAATAAGTCTACATAAATAACATTCGACAAGCAATTCATTTTACTCCTTTACAGACTTCAGAACTTTTAAGAAAATAATTTGAATAAAATCTATGCAAAAAAGCAATCATGCATATTAAATTAGAAGATTTTCTGAAAGAAACAACACAGAGACAATTCATCCAACTGTAGTTTTATTGTGAAGTTATTAGATATATTATAAGCTGAACAAGAATGAACACGATGGTTCTAGTACACAGGGCTACCTATCCGTTTCAAGAGAAAAGAGCAGAGGTGGAAGAAACAAGTTAGGTGGAAATTGTTTGACTTGGTGCCAATTTTCTCCATATTATACTATCTGTACAAATGCTATTCTGCTTTTTAGAGGTGCAAAGTTGCAGCTACCCAGAACGTTACAATTCTCCCATATGCGCTGTCTCATTCCTAGAAGATAGTGCATTATGTAATAATTGGCAATCATACTGAAACTGCTGCAGATGCAGCAAAGACTGGATGAGCCAAGGAGATGGCTCTCCAGCACCATCAGCACAGGACTTTACAGCTTAGCCCCAGACTAAGACACAGTAAGCAAATGCGCTTGCATGATGCCCCATGGTGAAAGCCTCTCTGAATCTCTAACATCGCCTCATTGTCTCATCATCAGTTTCTGCAATAACTATATTCATATAAAAATCTGAAAAGAACAAATGCTTGTGTATTTTTAATTAGAAATTCTCACTTAATGAATTCTTCAACTGAGATCGGCTTAGTAACATACGGACATTCCCACAGCATAGGAAGGATGCTGGAAATTCTGTTATACAGTGTTAAGACAAACTCAAAAGATGTGCTGCACTCTTCCTTTGCAGAGTGCCAGCACACAGACTTCTCATTACTTAAGTAGAGGGTTTAAGAGTTGAAATATAGCTTAAGTATGACAGTGGGTATTAGGCAGCCCTTCAACCGCCCTTCTGTGCAGGGTAAACATAATCCCCTGCTTGAAGTTGACATGTTACAGAGGGTATTTAGTTTCTAGTACAAGCATGTATTTTTGTACTTCGGCTAAAATGCTTGTGATTCTAAGGAATATAAAGCCTCTGCTACCCTATTGTTATATTCACACTAACATTGCCATGCAGCAAAATAAGAAACCAACTAGTGCAATGTTGCATTGATTTGGTTAGGGGCGTTGCATCCACTCAAATCAAAAACCAGCCGCTCAGATGGTTAATGCTATTTCTTGTATATGAAAATGGACAAACAGGCAGAAGCTAAGAGGATTAAAGGAAAAGCTTCTGTAATACAGCAAAATGTTTGCTGTATTTTGTAAACATCTTTTAAATGTAAAGTGCAAGGCTGCAGTCTCAGTGCCAGATCGCTACTCAATTACTTCACATCGTGGACTTACCAATCCCTTAATTGCACCTGCAGGCAGAATTCATTTTGGCTGGCTTCATTTCTTCTAATGATAGTTTCTCATTCACATTGTTTAGCACAATGAATTGCATCCTAGTAAGATGTAAAACTGCCTGAAGTAAGGAAAAGAATGTTTATCCACTGAGCATTCAGACAGAGTGTATTACATTACAGTTAATCACACCAACGCTTCAAAAATCAGACAGTTTTTATTTCCAGGGGAGTTGAGTCTCCCTAATGCCTCCTTATGTTGTATGCATGGTAGAAGAGACTCTGACAGAAGCAAAGAACAGGGGTTCCCTGGTCTGGCTGCATAACTGGTTCAAACATGCCAGCTGTAAGTGCAATTTAAAAAATGGTATTAACTGAGCAAGAAACAGAAGGTTGCAAATGTGTGCATACAGTATAGCTGAACGAATAGACAAGGAGAAAGAAGATCACAGGGATAAGCTGGTATTAATGAATAATGCTAGCCCTGGATGAGACTACAGCAATAATGCCACAAAGTGGGGATTCAAAATAAATACATTTACAGTGACTCAATTCAACACTGTTTTTGGACATTTTTCAACTTGATTTGCTACAACATCAGCATGAAGTCTGATATTACTACCTTGAAATCAATATCCAAATTGACATCATCACCCCCAAGAGGAAGAGGTGGGAGTCTATTCTCTGATTGCTTTTCATTCTACTCCTTACAGTGTGAAAGCAACAAAATGAGCACAGAAACTACAACAAATCTGCAATGAGTTTTGCTCACATGATGTATTTACACAGTTTTACTCTTCGTGTTCAAATTTTCTGCATGAATTGATTTTGTAGATGTTTCCTACCTATCAGTCTGCGGTGGATTGAAAATTCTGGAGAGCCAAATGCAAAGCACAGCACCTAGTGCCATCCACTTGCAGTGGGTTTGTAGAGCTATGTGGAGCCCAGGCTACCGGCACCGAAGTTTTCAGTATGACTGTCCCACTTCTCCAGCAACAACACAGAGGTCAGGTTCTGTGGTGCTGCTTTACAGGGCTATTACTGCTGTGCCTCTGTGAAAGTGTTGGCCTCATCGACACCACCTCCATGTACTGCAGAGCAAACATGAACCTTCCCCACTGGATGGAAGTGGAAACACTCCTGACTCCTGCCATGCTCAGCATTCAACTGCAGAACACAGCTTTAGAAAAGCTACAGCTGTGAAGAGAACCAAGAGTGGGGAAGTACATCCCTTGTGCTTTGCCTGTTCTGGGAAGACAACTATTTCAGCCTGGCTGCTGTGGGAAATGGGGAGGATGCACTTCTGCATGTGCATGTTTTTTGTTGTTTTGCTTCATTTTGTAGAGTTTTGGTGTTTGCTTTGTTTTCCCCTCCAGGAACACCTTGCTCTACTGCTTTGGGCTTGGCCAAACACCTCCTCGTGCACGCCTATAGTAGCCCCAGCACACATGGAGACATGTGGTCAGAGCAGTAGGAGGGCACCACGTACACACACATTCCTTAGTGAGCATGAAGACAGACATGAGCTTAAGTGTGAGCCCCTGCTGCCCCTGGCACACCTGATGCTGGCCGTGGAAGTAAGTGTGAAGCCAACAAACTCCTGGGCCTTCCTAGCTGACCTGACTGCTCCGAGCTCTTTGTCTCCCAGATGCAACTTCCTGATCTGCTTCAGCAAGAAATAACTAAAGCTCAAGATGAATATTCCACCTTAGAGAGGGAAAGTAAATTACAAGGTTTAGCTTTCTGTCCATGTTCACCCAAGCGACGGAGGAAAAAGCTCTGCTTATCATCTGCAGAAATGAAGAATGACAAAAGCTAAGGCAGAGCCCCTCCCCATGATGTCAGGGCAGAGCACAAAGCCAAGGCATTTACTGGAGTGCTGACCAGTTATTTCCCACACAGCTGGTACTGCTGTTACTCACAGTAACTCACAGTATTAAGGCTGCGAACAGCTGCATGCTTCTCTTTAAAGTGAAGCAGACACCATTTAGCAGAAGCTGGACACATGCCAAACAACAAATTAGAACGGGTATAATCTGTGTATGACAGGCTATAAACCCAGTGAGGTAAGCCTTTCAATAATCTTAGCAGGCTTTGCATAGTTACCCCAACCTAAGACAATGAATAAGGAGAACATACACAAACATCTCTAAAAAATTAAGACATTGAAATATTGTTATGTTAGCTAGTTATGATTGCCTAAAAAAATCAGGCAAAGGTGTGGTTGTTGCCTAAACTATCATCTGTGAGCAAGCAACCAGAGGAACACAGCAAACTAATCTTACAGAACTTTGCTAAAATACATTTAAACGTAAGACCTTAGCAATTTTTAATAATCTCGACATAAAAAGAAAATGTTCACGTCAATGTTTTTAAGGAGCGCATCTTTGAAAATGCTACATTAGTATTACAGTTATGGTTTCAAGAAAACCTTTCAACGCTGAAAGGCTCCTTTTTCTTTGATCAAAAAATCTTGATCAAACCTTTGTGGATCAAATACAGGGAAAAAGAGAAAACCGTGTAAAATAATCTTTGCAAGCCCTTCTTCAGTATCATGAACCAAATTAGCGCTAGCTCAAGAAAACCAAAAGTGACAAAGTTAACATTCACTGCCAGGTTGGGCATGACAGAGACGATCAGTGCAAAGCGTGTGCAAATCCAGGCTGCTTGCACCCCTACAGATACAACTGTGGAAACACCACTGTTTCAGATAAGAGACTTAGATATGGGTACCGTGAGAAAATAAAGATGTAACTGGATGTTGGAACAGTCTGCCAAGCCAGTAAAACTTTAATCTTGAAATGTTTCATTTTAACCTCACTGTTATTGATTAAACAATGAAATTTTGAGACGACATAAGAGGACCATTTGCTTCCAAATAGAGTATTTGAAACTGTAACATAAAATGATTATTGGAAAAATGCTTTCTCTGTTGTACTACTAAACTGAATGACCGCAACCACAGACCTGTCTGTGAGTCAGTTCGAGTTTTAGGTTTCAATTCCTCACAGTTAAATAAGAATAGAAGCCACAGTGTTCAAAAGGATATTACCAATCACCTTGGTTTCAATGGGGAGAAATGTTTTCACAAATTATCCAGCAGTCAAAACCATAGAAAGGTTTGTCAAAAGTAAAAATTCATCAAAAAAAAATGCATCAATCTGTTGCTGAAGACCAAGAGAATTAGCAGCACGCGTAATGCAGAAGAGCCACACGTGGGCTGTGCAGGTCCCCTGCTTGAGTCCAACCAACATACAGTTTTGACAGGAACCTGCAGATCTAAGACAGGTTCCCTTCTCTTTTTTAAAAATGAAAGGCAAAATCTTGCCTCTCTGGAATTCAAAAACCTCTAGAAGTATGAGCACCTCCATTGCAGAAGGCACCATAAACTCAAGATGCTACAATAAAAAAGAAATGCATAGAGAACATTGGAGAAGGGAAGGCACTCAAGTTTTAAATTGCAACTGCAATCCTGGAGAGTGCAGGGCATTTATCATTTTAACTTTCCAAAGAACACTTTAATCCAAATGGCTGAATGGTTTTGCTACCACAGAGACCATCAACGATACGTGGTTGTTGCAGAAAATGATGTAGAGAACTGGAGATTTTATTAATTAAAAAAACCCAACAATTAACTGAAACCTGTGTGCCAGTACTTTGAATCAAGCACAACTTGAACTTACCACGCATGTTTTTGCCTATTATCACAAAAGGTACCAGACATTGCTTTGACTCATGTTTTAGAAAATATTTTAATTGATTAGGCAGGCCTTCGAAAAGCAGTGCTAAAGTAATCTTACTTCATGTACATTTAGCTTGAAAGCCTGTCTGACCTACCAGAAGGGCAGCTGTTATACTGCCTTCAAATGGTGGAGATACACTACCTTCCATGCCCTAAGCTTAATTTTATCTCTAAGAAATGTCACAATGTAACTCAATAGAGAAGATACAATAAAAATACAAACTGTAATTCTTACCCTTTATGCTATTATGGCTAGCTTACATGCAGGAGTTTTATGGAAAAGCCATCATATCTCCATTTAGGAAAGAACTTTTATTAATCCAGGATAATTTTATAAGCTCTTATCCTTGAAAGTGCTTGAAAAATACATGCACAAAATGGGTTTTAAGTGCACACAATATTAATTTTGGATACAAGAGTGGTTCTTCATATTCAAGCTTCGTACTTGTTCTACCGAAGTTTTATGGCATATATCAACTTCTACCAAAGCATGGTGAAACACAATCACAAGCACTATCCCAAGGATGAAGGAGGCAAAATCCTGTTAAAGCAGCATGGTGAGGGCAATACACCAGGACAGCCACAGTGTAGCTCCTACCTGCTGGAGACAGCCCTTGAGACTGGAGAAAGCTCTTCTCTCAAGTGATGGTTGTGAAAAACAAACAGTGTGATACTAAATAGTAAAAACAAGCAATCATTTTACTACTGTCTAATTTTTTACTAACAAGGTAAAGTATACACCACCTTCAGTTCAACCAACTTCAGTTGAACCAACAAAGCCAAAAGACAAAGAACCCTCGCATCTGAGGGTTTGCAAATGCTGACTCATACAGTAGGAGGAGGTACCACTCTCCCCGGGGTCACTCAGTTTTGTCTGTCTTCAATGTCTTAAATTACGTTTGTAAAGAAGAAAATTCAATCTGCTACAGAACAAAAAGGTTTTCTCACAATGGCCTCATAAGCACTGAAAACCTTACAGCATGACTCTGCAGTCTGAATAGCTTTTTTGACCGCAGTTAGGATGTCCAGGTGGGTTGAGGTGCCCCAGCAGCTTGGTGATGTGCTTCTGTGAAATGCTCCATACAGAGTCCAGACTTCTGATGACGACACAAATTACAGAGAGGAAAGATCCAGTATATCAACTCAGCAAGCACCTGTGTACCAGCTAACACAAAGGTTGAAGGTATGCATTTAGCAGAGGGTACAGCTTGCATGAATGCACAACATCAGAGAAAAGGAGAAATCCCAGCTGCAGAAGTCGTTTCTTGCCAGAGGGGCTACAGTGGCACAATTTACTGCATGAAGCGCACGACCTGAAAGCCAAAATCACAACTTCAAAAGAGGAACAGCAGTGGAGGTTTTTTTGCTGAGATTTAGAAATACTTCTAAGAGACACGGAAGAACAGAAAAATAACGTCTGGCTAACTTTAGTCTGGCTGGTGAAAAAGCCGAGGACAACACGCGAACAATGACTAGAAGGTATTTATATGTATTCATGCAAAGATATAGAGCTATCAATGGCATTTTGTATTTTATATCCAAACTCTTCAGCTGAAATCCAACCAGTTTTAGTAAAGCAATATATACATTATTTCCAAAACAAATATTTTATTAATTATATTAGCTAGTATTTAGGTGATTGAGGCACTACAGTCTATCCTACCCATGAAAAGGGCTTCAGATCTCAGACAAGAGCAGGACTGATTTAGGATTTTTTTTCCTCTAGAATAAAGTCAGAAGAACCCAATTGAAAACAGGATACAAAAATCTCTGCCCAACACCCTGCCAGTAGAGAAACATTTCAGAATAATGGTACGTGAATGTATTTGTTTCCTTTTGCCATCTCTTAAAAACCCTTATTAAAAATGTTTTCCCAAAACACAGTTTTTTTCTAACATAAGGTAGCATTTTGTGCATCTGAAAAGCCACTGTCTCTCTCATGAGATGTGCAGCAATTTCTAATTGAACAATGAGAATGCAGAGAGAAATTCAAACCATCACTCTCCCCATCCAAACTCCTGTCATGCCACCGAACTAACGCAAGCCCACTGAAACAAGCAGAACCCCCTGAAAAATCCATTAATGTCATGGCAAGTTTAAAGATACTCAGCACTGCCTTCCAAACAAGCTACAGAGACATCTCTAATTCCTTTCAACGTGATCAATACCAGGCCAATATCCAGTGATTGAAAATGCCTGCCACCCTAGCATTAAAGATTGCACTTATTCAGGAATCACAGGCACGTGCTGAATTGGAAAGCTTTGAGGCTCTTCCAGTGGTCCAGTAGCAGTTAAGACATCAAAGCTACTCTAAAGGGGCACTATAAGACACAGCTCTTTTTATTTTTAGGGAACGTCTTTCCAGAAGTACAGTCAGGCTCCTCAGTGAAACAGTAAGTTGTCCTGTATGCAAACTTTATGTTTCACAATTACTATTACATGAAATACAAAGATGATGTTATAAACATTGGATGCTGAGCACAGGCAAGACTTTAGCCTCTGACACGTGAACATTTCCTTTTCCTTTCTATTTTCTTCTTTTTTATCATTAAAGATTTAAGAAGCACAAGTTAATACACATCTTCTGCACTTCAGAACAGATGTTTTCAGTTTTCTTTGGTTGGCCAGATAATCCCTCAGTTTAATGTCTGCACACAGTGCCCTGAGAACCGAATTTATATTTTACATCACAAATTCCTCTATGTTGCTATTTTACTTTTACTCACTCTGCTGGATGGGAATGTTGCATATAAAAATTTACATGGTAAATATGAATAGTGCTGGTTCTCAAAAACGATTAAATACAAAGTTGTTTTACAAGATTGTTGTTTAAGTTACTATGCTTGTATGCTTTATATAACATATATGTTTTGCCATATTACAGGTGAAATAAAATTAATTTCTCAGCTAATTGGCAATAGTACTCCTGACAGAGGCAAGTAAAAACTGATTTCCAAATGTTGCTCAGAGAGCTACAGTATAAATGCTGACCAGCAGATAACTTGCATACTCTGAGCCTCTTACTCCCACTGTTTATTGAAGACATTTTAGAAAACATGCAAGAAGCTAGTGAGCGAGGTAATCCCTTACTTAAAACGCATCATATATCTGTACAGTACACTGACCACTGTGGTGACCTCTATTAACACAAGCACTCTTCAAGATATGTTTCCAATATCATAGCACTGCGTTTTTTCTCTATTAACTTTAAAGAGATACATTTAAGAAAAAACAGAATAAATTCTGCATTTATACATGAAGGGAGGTCGTAGTGAGCTGGGGTCAGCTTCTTCTCTCGTGTAACTAGTGACAGGACGAGAGGGAATGGCCTCAAGTTGCGCCAGGGGAGATTCAGGCTGGACGTTAGGAAATACTACTTCTCCGAAAGAGTGGTCAGGCGCTGGAATGGGCTGCCCAGGGAGGTGGTGGAGTCACTGACCCTGGAGGTGTTCAAGGAACGCTCAGACATTGTGTTGAGGGACATGGCTTAGTGAGAACTATGGGTGAAAGGTGGACAGTTGGACTGGATGATCTTGTAGGTCTTTTCCAACCTTGCTGATTTTATGATTCTATGATTATGGAAAAATAACCTCAACATTTCCTGTTAAGGATAGGAGATTTATTTAGCCTTCACATGGGAAAACTACTTAGACATCTAGTTATGCATCTCTCAACATATTTCTCTAGAGTAAAACACTGGATAAACCCTACAGACATATTTTTATTGAAGCAGAGAGGGCTGCAAGATTAAGTTAAAGCTGCAATACCTGGATCCTTGTCCAGGGCATCAAACATGAGCTAATCCTATTAATTCCTAATACGCCGACTAATTTGTTTGGCATGTTAAATGCCAGCAGATCACCTTTGCTCATCAGGGAGCATCCTACAGTAAACTGTGTCAGTGCTCCATGGCATCTACTAATTATTGACTGGGATTTTATGTTCAGGAGTTAGCTCTCATGAGGTAGCATACTTATTAAATGAAAGAAGGAAAGGAGCATTAAACTTGCTAAATTTAAAAAAAAACAACCTTCCCCCTCAAAAAACAAATTTTTGTAATAAACTGCATAAAAAACATACTTTAATATAGATTTTAGATATTAATCTATATTAATTTATTTAAATATTTATATGTTGATTTCTTTCATTTATTTCTATGACATATATATTTAAAAATATGACACATATAATGTATAGATATCTTCCAAAGTGAAGGAAAATTCGGATAAAACACTAGTAAGTCAGTAATGTATATAAGAGGTGCTATATTCCTCCTCAGTGTATTTTCTGGGGTTTGGGTATTTACACTTAAAAAACGATCACCAGAAGAGTTTTCTGGAATCCTCAAGGAGATTCCAGGGCAGACCACCCCAACCAGCCAAAGGGATACACGGTTCCTCAGCCCAGTGGGCCCTCAGATCAGATACAAATCATTCCTAGAAAGAAAGGATGACAGAAGTTGAGTCCCCTGGTCTCTGAGGGGACGCAGTGCTGGGCTGTCACAGCTCTGATCCTTCCTTGACCCGCTCTGTGCAACAGGAGGGCCCCAGGGCCCTTTCCAGCCCACAGGCTGTGCCTCTGCAGACAAGCACAACAAAATTTGGTGTCTGTGCATCAGGAAATCTCACCAAGCACTGCACCGATGATTGAGATGAAGATAAATCCCCAAATAAGAGCTCTAGATCCTCTTTCATGGTGCACATGGCAGCTTCTCATTATCTGTCAGGATGCTGCTCCAGCCAACCATCAAGTATTCACAGCACTAGTAATGCCATTACTACTTCTCATTTAAGAACCCTCATGCTTATTCAGGTGATTTATTTTCTCTTCCCTCTACCTGTGTCAAGTACCATGCATAGTTCTCACTTTGTATTCAATGATAAAGACTACGTCCTACAGCTGCTACAACTGCCCACTTGTCAACAACATTTCATTCTGCAATGAGCTCATCAATTAGTTAAGGAATTTCCTATTTCATCCACATTTTTTCTGCTCGTGAGCTCTGCCAGACAATTCTTTATTGTTATACTATGTTTTTAATTTAATATAAATAAAAATGATGCATTCCTAATAATAGAATAATCTATATTAGCTGTTTTAAAATAGCACCCTGTAGGGAATATGTAGTCCACAAAAATGAGTCAAGAACAACTCCTCAATAGCAAGCAACCCCATCTAAGATATTTTATTATTTATTTATTATTTACTTCTAAAACATCTGCCATTCCTGTGTAAGAATTTAGTTCCTCACCTTTAACTTCAAGGAGACAGAAATGAGACTACCTACAAAAAACAAATCTCCTGTTTTTCCACAAGCCTTGCAGAAGAACATCAATTTTGCTTTTGTATTGTTTGTTTTCTAGGAAATCTACTACGAAAGCAGCATTTGGACAACTTTTTAATTACTGCATAGATACTGCTGGAGTGAAAATATACTAATTTTAGAGAGTGGTAGAATTAATTTAATTAAATCTGACAATGAAAAAAGGGGAAAAAAATCTTGTATTGAAACAGACAAACAGTATAACTTCATGCAAAGACCATTCAACTTGCTGACAGCACATTGTCCAAATGATATATATAGAAGACTGATTAGATCAGTCCTATAAAGCTTTATATTTGTATCCTGTGGGTTACTATGATCTCATCAGACAATAAGCAATAAAGAGAACCTGTCTAGGTCCAGTGCATGTTCAGTGAAGGGCTATGTTATATCAGGAAAGGCTTAACCTAGTCTCCCCTGCCTGCTGAGTACCTAAGTGGCTTAACAACTTGGTTCTTTCAACAAGTGCATTATTAAGTATTGTGTCTCCATGCAGTTCTCACTGCATGTCCCTCTGCACTGGAGTCTAAAGATTGCTAACGATCTGTACTCCAAAAACAGAAATAAGAAAAAAAGTGACTAATCAATTTGTGAGCTATTCCCTAAAGATTAACAGATGACCAGGTTGCAAGACTATTGAAGACCAAAAGCTTAATGGAAGCAAGCAACTGAACATATTGTTTGCTTTGCCTTCCTTTCTTAAACACAGCGCAGTGTTATACTGCTTATAATTAATTAGCACTATTTCTTCATGGCAAGTTCACCTCAGAAGTTATTCAAATTATAGTTCAACTTTTGGCAACAAATGGAAAGAATAAGTTTCCCTCATTTGTTCATGACCTGTTTTACATTGAATCATTTCAAGTTGGAAAGGACCCTTGAAGATCATAAAGTCCAACTCTTTTGCAATCAACAGGGAGACCTATAGCTAGATCAGGTGCTCAGAGCCCTGTCCAGCCTGACCTTGAATGTCTCCAGGACGGGGCATCCACCACCTCCCTTGGCAACTTGTTCCAGTGCCTCATCACCATTATTATAAAAAACTCCTTCCTTAAATCCAATCTAAATCTCTCTTCTTTTAGCTTGAAACTATTTCCCCTTGTCCTGCCAAACAGGCTGTCCCCTTCTTTCCTCCAGCTGCCCTTTAGACACTGAAAGGCCACTCTCAGGTCTCCCTGGAGCCTCCTCTGGGCTGAACAGCCCCAGCTCTCTCAGCCAGTCCTCATCAGGGAGGTGTTCTATCCTTTAGGATGGAACATACATAGAAGGGTATTTCATGCATCTTATAAGAGACTAAAATTCAGGATACTGTAATTCTTCATCACAGAGTGCAGATATTCTTTCTCTCCTCTCTTCCCTCTGTTTGGAAGAACAGCAATTTTTCAGGTTGTGTGTATGATGCATTCCTTCTTATCCTTCCGCAGCCTACCAAGGTACATTTTCCATTATCACTGCTTGCATAAACATTGTGCCTCTTCAAATGCCATCAGTGCTGACAATTACCATCACAGTTTGACGTCAGAGACACCAGGGGGTCAAGAGTTCAACACAAAATTTTAATCTGTTTCCAAAAACATTTCTTTTGCATCATCACTGATGCAATTTCTCCAAGAAGAAGCAAAGAAAAATATGAGCTTTAGACTATTTATCGGAGTTGTTCAGAAAACTGTTCAGTAGCAAACCAAGATGTTAGCAATAGCTTTTCTAGATCGAATCAGATTATTACACTGGCTAGAGCAATAAACAGAGACGTAGAAAGGAAAGGAAACAAAATGAGATAAAAATCAGATACCGAATCAAGAGACAGAATAGAACAGCCTGGCATTTTTAAAAATAGACTGGTCATGTAAAAATTGCCTCTGCAGGATACTTGCCTCTCTGCTTGAAACATCATGAAAAGAGCAAAGACAATCTTTCAAACCTCTGCAGTTATTTCAACAAGAAAACTCCTTCGCACTGTACACACTGATTAAATGCTCGTGTACATTCACACACGGGTCCCCTAAGCCCTGGCACAGCATTTCTGCACCTTATAGCATCAATGCTTTTTCACCTGTCAGCTCTCAGAGCAAACCTCCCCTCATGCAGGACTCACTGCAGCAACTCCCTCTGAAATGAGGAAGGAGAGCACAAAGCCAGCCATAGGCTCTTGAAAGAACCACGTCGTCACCTGTAAATTCTCCTATTTGGAGTGTTCCTAGCTATTTTTGTCATGTTATAAAAGTATCTCTTTCAAATAACTCATTGTACGAAGAAGGAAGTCAAAGTTTATTGTCTGCCTACAGTCAATTTCCAAAGGATAAAAGGTACCGTTTTCCTTATGGGAAAAAAACCTACCATCCTATGTAGACACGGAGAAAGGTAAATCACTGAGGTTACACCTCATCACGGCTGCTTGTTCAGAGCGTGTGATTGCCCATCCAGACACACTGCTCACCTACAGCGGTGGCACTTCTGGGACTGTAACTACAATGGTGTACCCCCAAGTGGAAGCTTCAGATTTTATTCTAATTCCTTTATACTTACAGTGGTGTCCTCTTATTTCCAAAGCAGCATTAGAAGACTAAGAGCAGATGTGAAACACTCCAATGAGCTTCCCATCACGTGTCACAAGAACAGGCCAGACACACGGAGCCCGTTCCCCTTTCTCTGCCACTTTTTGCATCAGCAAACGTAGGCTCATGACCAGAGATGTCTCAGGGTCTGCTGTGCCCCTGCTGCAGTCAGTGCTCACAAAGTGCTGAGATTTCTGACTGTATCTGTATTAGGAAATTGCAACTAATGCCAACAATTTAAAAGCACAAAATGCTGCATGCCGGGGCCTGTGCCTATGCATAAGCCCTGCTCCATCTCATAGGACAGATAGAGCTTTGCAGAGAAACATTCATGTGACACCAAATTGGCCACAGACATTTAAGGGAAACAAAGGGATACCAAGAGTCTACTCAGAACTTCTTTTAATAAAAAGGAATAGGTTGGACAGAAAGTCAAACCAAATACAATTAACCTTCACAAAGGCTAGCACTGTAAGATAAAACAAAAGCTGAACATATGCAGAAGGAAGAGGTGCCGTAAAACCTAACCTTGAATTGAGTATTACCAATAAACTAAACAGACTTCTAGTACATTATTATACACTTCCATGTCTCTAAAGGCCTTTTCACCCTCCACAATGGTCCACTGTAATTGTCACATGGTAATCAGATCTGTTGAGTATGCAGGAACTTGCTCCCTTTCCAAATGTTATGCTGCTTACAAAGGATTTTATTCACTAAAGAGATTAATAGCTGTTCTTTGAACTCCCTTTCCTTCACCCAAGTCTGTAGTGACTGCCCGGTCACTGTGCCTCACTGACAGTTGAGAAGGGCTTCAAAAACTCATCTGGGAGGAACAAAGCAGGCTTACATGAAAAGCTCTGATGGGCATCAAAACTGAAAAGAAATTACCAAACAATACGACGTCCTTAGTTGTTAAAATAGACAAACCATCAAAAAATACATTTTCAGTAACGCAAGACACATATGATGATGGTCTCGTCTTCATTTCATGCACAGAATGTAGGTGCTTAACTCTGCTTGCAATGAGAATTTGTTATCTACAGCCTTTAATCAGATCATTCAGTCTTTCACGTCTACAGACAGGAAAGCTCTTTGATTCCATAAGAAAACTACCACAGAAATCTTCACCACAGACAGGCATGCACGTATCTTGCTGCGTTACATGAGTACATCCCAACCACGATGTACCTGCAGGGAAGCAAGCAAGGGCACACTCCTGCGGTGCTGGGACTCAATCACCACCTTGCTCTGGGAGGGGTTGTTGCAGTGGGCTCCCTGCACAGACATGCGGTAGTTATTGTCAAAAAGAACAGAGAGATTCTTTGTTCCTCTTATGTTTATAAAAGTTTTATTTGCAAAACTTTTAAAACTACATTTTCAAATTGCATTTGGGAGCAAATATAATGAATGTGCTTTTGTTCAAGTATTTAATTTTATATGCATTTTTATGTCCACATTGGTAAGAAAAAGAGACTAGAAGAGAATTCAAAGGCTGTAGATAACAAATTCTCATTGCAAGCAGTGTTAAGCACCTACATTCTTTGACATCTAAATAGTTATATTTAAATAATTCAAGAAAATGACACTATTTGGAACTTCCATAAAGTTCTTAAAATGCTAAATTCATTTATTCTAAATTTAACCCCAAATACAAAATCTCTAGGATTGGAAAGAGCTTGAGAAATGTCATCTCAAGGCTGTATTTTCCCAGGAATGCTTTAACACTTGAAAATGGCAGCTCACCGCAGGATAATTTTCTTTCCCCTTCCTGTATCTCTGGCATTGTTACTCTGATTTTGTCACAAGAAATAACACTGGGGGAAGCCCAGCGCTCTTGTTTTAACTGAAGCAAGTCAGATCAAAAGGTAACAATACCAAAACAAATTAAAAAAATAAATACGGATTGCTGTAAACCAGGGGCTTCCAATTTAATTTCTATCTTGGCACGCCATCTGGGCGCTTATTCAAATAACACTCCTGATGGTTCCCATTAAGCACCTTTGATACACTGCAAACTTCAGTCAAAACTGAAGACAACTGGACAGCAACTATGTGCATCACACTGGCAGAGCTTTCCAAACTGGCATCAGCACACTTGGCTCAATCCTTACCGCAGGAGCTACCATCTAAATGATGATTTTGTCTGAAATGAATCCTGTTGTAATCAAGCACGGATAGAAGTCAAACATCTAGCTGATCTGCAACTAAACTACGTATGGCAAAATAAAAGCAGCTATCATAGCACCAACAAATACGTAAATGAATGCCAACCAGAACTACAATCGTAACACTGGGAAACTTGGATTCGAGGAAATTGCTGCTTCTCTGACAGTTATGCCAGACCCATTTACACTTTTGTACACTGTTTGTGCTTTAACAAGAAAGAAGTTGTTAATAACAGCAACAAAAAGTGAATGCAATTAATACGGACTTCTACGATGTTGGCCCAAGTGCAAAGATCCTTCCTGCTAGAGGAGGTGCCACAATGCTACGTCCAGCCAACAGGCAGCTCTTCTGTGATTGCTTGAACATATGGAAGGCAAGAAGAGCCTGCATGCTCTCATTTCCTCTTCTTAAGGGACAATGTCTAGCTCTGCACATAGGAATTAACACTCACAGTTCGGAAGTAAACAGCACTCAAGGTATTTAAATGGAGAAATCACACTGCAATCAAATCAAAGACAATAGCCAGTTACGACTTTCAGAATAATGACAGCGATATGTGACAAAAATAGGGGTACAGCTTCTACTGTATACAACACACATAAAATGACAGCAAAACTTCCCTGACAACCTCCACCACACATTACAGTCTATGTCACATATCAGGACATCTGTCTCCTCGAGCCCTGCCTCCAGGCAAAGCCACTGAGGAGCGCAGAGCCCATGTGCCCAGGCAGGCGGCTGGAGGCACCGCAACTCCTGACAGAAGAGAATTCTGGAAATCAGACAGACAAGGCACCCGTAAAGCACCTGTTCCTCTGAGGTAGGAATTCGGCGCACCTCCCATTCCAAGACTTCTCAGCAACAGAGAGGCTGATAATGTCTGCTTTTTCTTTTTGAATCTGCTCATTCTAAATTAGATTGCTGCCTGAGATTTTTTTTCTCCCTTGAGCTTGGAGAAGTGAGGGGAGTCCAAAAGCTTCTCTTCAAGTCTGCTAACAGAAATAATCTCTGAGACAAAACAAAAGCCAGTTTGCTATTTAAAAAAATACACGCCTCAAACCAATCAATACTCACGTGTGGAGACATTAAATCTTGCAAACAGCATCTTCTTGCCATATACATTAACTGCGCTTGACCAAAACAACCCAAGAGTGGTATCCTGCAAAATGCACACCACGCTGTGGGCTGGGAGCACCCTGCCACTCTCTCAGGCCATTTACCCTCCTTTAATGCCTTTCTCGGGGAGCACCCATCCTGAGGCAACAAACCAAAGGCTGTGTACTAGCAAACTTCCAGCAATGATGTCTGCTCTAAGAAAACTGGTGATTGGAAAAGGCTAAAAGGCTCCCTAGCAGCAGGGCTGCTGCCTGAGGACAGACCTGGCCGACAGCTCCCCTGGTAACAGCAGTCCTATCCACAGTGCAATCACAGAACCATAAAATACCTCGAGTTGAAAGGAGCCCAGAAGGATCGTTGATTCCTGCTCCTGGCTCCACACAGCACCACCCAAAAATCAGACCACATGGATATATATGGGTACATGTTTAAAACCCAGGTCTGCGTAAATACGTTGCCTAATCTTAGCAGCAGAAACTAAGTGTGATGTCGGAAGAAAAAGAACACTGTTCAAAGTGACATTCTGCACGTGTCTGCTTTACCCAAAGCCTGTATCCAACTGGTGACCCTGCCCACCCTCCAGGACCAGTGATACCATCACTGAGAGCTTTCCACGATCAGCAGTACCTGAACTCACACAAAGAGCTATTTTTGTTCCACCCAAGTTCCTGTAGTGGCACAAACTTTCCGTAAGCAGCTCAGTAACTGCAGAACGCTCCAGCTTACAAAGCGCAGCAGCTCTGCCGAGCAGCATCATCTTCAAACGGACGAGAAATGTCCTAGCTCTGCTCACCGTTTCCCCCACCTAACCCTTGTCCTAAATGCGTGCTCGAGCCAGTTCACTCGCACAGGAAACACCCTACTACTAGGCTGACAGGCATATTAAAATGTACAGAATCAGCCCAAGTTTGTACCAGTACAAGTGCTCCTGAAATTGTTACAGGTCAGCTGGTTTAGGTTACATTTTCTTTCCTTCTATTGTCAGCCATTAACAAAATTACAAAAACAGAAATACATGCCAGAGAAGGATAAGGGATGTAACTGTTCTCTTAAGGGAGATAAAAAAAGAACAAGGAAGTATAGAGCACAACAGAAGGAAGCAAAACAGAAATGACCCCTCAAAATCCTGAACAATGACCTGAATTTGTACTTAAGGAGACACGAAGACAACAAACCCATCAGGCATAAACTTAGATGCAGAAAGTGAAAGACTAAGGTTTTATTGCCAAAACAAACACGCCACTGAAGCTCTGGCAGGAAGGCAAGTGGAATCCGTAAACACAAGTACAAGCAAGCAACTTGCGTACTATAAATAGTGAATAAAGAAAAATAGTAATTAATTCAGTGTGACAGCTGTCACTAAATCATAACAATGACGTTAGCAGCACGGACACTAAAAAGTGAAACTACAAAAGCACTCACTGAAACAGCCTTTATTTTTCAGATGTTTTAATTAACACACCAGTTTTGGGTGCTAGTCCACTCCTAAATTAATGACAGTTCTAAGCTGTGTGTACTTCAGTGCAGGCAAATCTCATAACTCTCATTATGTCAATGAAATAACAGCAGCATGCTTGTAGGCTAACTTAGAAAATGAATTTCCAAATCTAAACAGATGTAACTACTTTGGAGGATATAGTTCCCATATAATTCACCTTCAAAATCTTGCATATATCATTTTGGCTACGCACGAGCTCTGTATTTTCCCAAGCAGACAGGTGTTTTTTTTGACCTAATTTGAAAAGATTAAACAAATTTAGCATGTACTTCGTTGTTCTTCCTTCATGTATACGCAGAAGGAACCATGCAAAAGGCTCCATCACCTGTGCTGCTCTTCTTGAAGCCATCTTTCCAGACACTAATTGCTACACAACACCCTGAAACGTCATGTTATGAAGTTTTAAGTGCTTTATAATCAGTCAAACTTCATTTCAAAAGCAACTCGGAAAACTTATGACAACTTCCTGAAGGCAAACGCATCCGTAACAAAGAGAAACTCTTTAATTATGCTTCCTGCACGTCCCATATTTGGCTGGCTCTGATGGTTTTGAGAAGTAGAAGTTATTTCAGAAAAGTGAAACAAAGCAGTTCTCTCCCTTCAGATAACGTCAACTGATACACTCAGCATTCCCCTTTCCTAACAGTTCTGTTAAATCTATAGGTGTCACGTAAAGCTTATAAAGAAAACAATTAAAGCTACATCCAGAATGGGCTTGCTTAGAGGGACAGAAATTCTGCAGAAAGGAATTACCTTAACAGCTGGATTTTTAGATTAACCTCTCTTCTATGTTTGGGGACTTAACACAGAAATGTAAAGCTGCAGAGCTATCTCACTAGGAAGAAACTCCCTACAGCAAGAAATCCAAAGGAGCTTCTGCAGGGAATGCATTCCAGCCCAGCAGTCAGAATCACCATCTTAATTTCACAGGAACAAGCTTAAAGTTTGCTAACTTTCCTTTTAACTCAGGGTATTTCCTTTCATTTCTGCACCATTTTGCTTCATACTTTCCTGTCTGCTTGTGCTTTAAATAGCAGCTGTTGGCCTGGGAAGATACAGAGTCAGATTTCCTGAAAAGGGACTGTGATTTTAATATCAGCAGCATCTGATACTGGGTGTTTCCGGCAGATAGAGCAGAACCACCACCTGACTTCTGCAGTTGTGCTCGGGATGTTAAGTACCACCTAAAAGCCTGAGAGATTAGAAATTCGCTTCTTTGTGCCAGGTAAACTGATCTCTAAAGAGTCTGCAACAGACAGCTTTTGTGAGTTTGCTTTTAATTCCAATTACTCCTCTGACTCACGTCCATAGTGGGAGGGGAAGGCAGGCAGCTGAAGCCCCACAGAGGTGGATCAAAACCCCATGGCAGCCATAGCAGCCCGGGTTGCACCTCCAGAGCTGCAGGCTATCCCCAGGAAGCCTGAGCTCCAATAAAAGCACTGCTATTTCTGCCATACTCTTTGGAGCACCAGAATCACTCTTCAGCTCCAGATAAGCCCTACCAATGAGCACAATGGCGACCAGGTGCTGTATCTACTTCTCTCACCCTGACAACCAGGGAGAACACTTCTCACAGCACAGACTAACCCTTGGAGTCTACGTTGCAGTAGGAACTGTATGCATGTGTCAGAACCCTGCCCAATTTCTGAAACACAAAATGATAATGTGGAGATGATGACAGATATTTCGAAATCTTTGTGTAAACAGGATTAGAGAAATGATGTTAAACTGAGTTATGTGACTTGATACAATCAGCACCTTCCAAAATCTCAATCAAGACAGAACACTGCAGCATTAAACTAAATTACTGAGTTCAAGCAAAGGTTATCCCCTTCATCTTTTGCTATAATATAAATCCCTTTGGAAATTATTAATTTCCTTGGCTGTTTAATGATGATGTTTAAAAAAAACCTGAGTATTCAACTCAGCAAGTGTTTTCAAACACCCCAGCTGTGACCTGGTGGTACTATTTTTGACAGTTGAAGTTGCACCTAAGGTTCCTGAAAAGCTTTGGTTGTTAGTGAGATGGACCCACAGAAAGAAAGGCACTGACAAAAACTGCTTTGATTCTCTTCTGCTGCAGTCATCTCTCATTTGTTTTCACCTGCACTGCTTTGGTTGTCCCTGCAATCCTCCACCGGTCACCCCCGCTGAAGTCCTCCCAACTCTTCTCTTTTGCTCTGTATTTTCCTATTCTCCTCATGTGACATTACGAGGGAAAGAGCGCACACACCATGCAATTCCAAGTTCGCAAGTTAGCTTTCTTATTTAAGCAATGGGAGTAGCACCTCACCTCTGCATCCACCCCACGACTCAGAACAGAAACCCAGCAAGGAACATCAACCCACTGAACGCTCCAGCGGCGGCTGCTGCCCTCTCCCAGCAACCCAAAGGCAGGCAGGCAGGCAAGCTCCCCCTCTTCAAGCCTACCCTCTGAGCAATATTTACTCCTTCTTGCATAAATACAACCAAAAAAGGCAAGTCCTGTCAAAACAAAAATTTTATTAACTCCCACAAAACCCTTCAAAACAAAGGACATACCCAACAGACTCATCCACCTCTCCTCCACCCCAATGTGGGGCCTTGTTGAAGAAGCACTTTTTTTCCACCTAGTGTGAGAACTGTGGGTGACAGACATGGGACAGACATTACACCAATTCCCCCTGAGATGCACCGACCCCAGCAGGTTAAAATCAGTCTGATGCAACAGCGAGGGAGAGCTGTGGGACTAAGGGAACTGACTGCAAGTGCCTACACTGCAAGCAGAGGCTGTAACCAAGATGAGTGATTTCTGACACTGCATGCTGGACACGTTCTTAGTTTTTCCAAAAGGCCAACAGGAGAAAATCAAACTATTCTGTCAATAATTAAAAGCAGGATAAAGAGCGCATCACTGCTTACAGCCACAATTAAAGAAAGTGAAAATCTGCTCAGAATGAAAGGTGTGGACACAGAGTATGATTCTATATAAATCATTCCTCTTTTTGTTTAAAAAAATAAAATAAAATAGTTCTAACTTATGCTCCTCCAAAACCCACAGGTCTGCATGACAAGCGACCTGCGAGAAATTTATTCAGGAAAAGCTAAAAGGCTGCTTTACGGTCTCAATTACAAAGCAACCACAAGAGACAACAACTCATATTCAGCTGAGTTCTTAACCACCACTGAGACTCTTCCAGCACATTGTCAGGGCACACTGGAGGAGCTGCCATGGACTCTTGGACAACTGATTTAAAGGAGGGTAATTACCCCTTCCTCTTTCCTTTCAGAACATGCTGAAGAAGCACTGGAGCATCTTGTGCTTTGACCTTGGAATAGATTTTCTGTAGTGTGGCCTCTGCTTCAAAGATTTAGCTGAAATATTAAGAAATATATTAACTTTTAGTTTAAAATATTTTCCATCTATTCATTTCCAAGAGGCTTGAACTGAAATCCACTTAATGTCTGATCCGACAGAGTTTCAATGAGACTTTGATAGATTTACTGATCTCAGTAGCTTTTCTAAGATTCCTGGAGTTCAACACCTGATGAAACAATTTCTGTTGGTTTTCTGTCTTGACATACTGCATTAAAAACTGCAGCCCGAAGCAAGTTCTCACAACTGAATTAATAGCTCCTGGACAGAGCTTAAAATGGAAAACTGACATAAACTACAGCATAAACATCAAGGATAAATTCTCACAGCATCTGAGCCTTTCAGCAAGGTTTTTGCTCAGATGTGCTGTTTGACCATATTTTCAGAGTCCACTGTTTTCCAAATCCTGTTTGGGAAGGTTTTGCACGGTACCGCCATATGAAAGCAGCTCTTCCAACTACTGCTGACCGCTAACAGTGCCATTCCTCTCCCCACCAGCAACGTGCTTTTGATTCTTTTAAAAGAAAACTTGTTTGGAACTTAAAAAAAACAACACAAAAACAAACAGAAAAAAGCGCACACAACTATTTTTGTCTTTGCCCTGTACTAAACAATGTGAAAGCTAATAGAAATACAGGCAAAAGGAATATCCTTCTCTTTTCAACCTCCTCTTCCCCTCCCCAGAATGATAAAAAATTACCTTGAGGTAATGTAATTATTTGTCTCGACTATACAGCATACATTTAATTTAAGCAAGATCACTTTATTTAAATAACTATAGTTACTGGGCTTGCCTGAAGTCATTTACTCTCCATGCACTTCCATGCAAAGTCATTAAGGACAGATTGGTCAGGAGCTTTTTATACGGGTTTCATCATGGTTGAATACCATAAAATGCAGTAAATCTACAGCCTTCAGTTTAATGGAGAGAATTCTGCAAAGGCTACAAAGAGATTCTAGAAAGGTCCTGTTATCATATTTTTCAGCTGTTTTAAAGCATCAGCTGTAGACAGCCCTCTAATAGCAGATATATTTGCCCAAAGAATACCACTGCAGATTGTTCTCTTAGTTAAAAATAAATTTCACTTCATGCTTCAATAAATTTTTGTATACACGCTTAGTTCTAGGATGCCTCCAGGTGTTTATATGCAATACGCAACCACGTGCATGCACAAGCATGCATATACTTCCATGCCTAATTTCTTAGCATTTCAATTACCATCTTCCAACATTAAATAAGAAAAGTCCCTGTCGCATGCAACATTCTTTCAGGTGGCCTCTAAGAGTTACGCAGCCTTTTTTTTTCTGAACACAGAATAGTAATGTATTGAAATTTACCATTCCCTGTAATTCCTGGAAATTCTTCTGTCATAGAGTTCCCTCATCTCTCAAGGACTTCAGTCCGACTTTCCTTTAATGCTCGTTTCTCTGATACAGATGTTCATACCTTTCCAACATACCTTTCAACAGAGTCTAAGGAAAAACTGATATCACATTTTTTCCTTCTTTGGAAAAATACCAGTGAAGAAGTTTCTTCTGCTTACTGCCCTGTCATCCACAGCATTAAAGGTATTTTTCCTTTTAAAACAACTGAGGTATCAAGATCAAGATTATGGTGTGTCATTAAAGTGTCTTCCAGAAGGTATAAAGAACCAGTGAAACAGCAAAACCCAGGGAAACATGTCTGATCCACATTAGGAGTCATTCCAAGTGTTCTCAAACACACTGGATACATTTCTAACGAAATTTAAAAGTTGAGATTTCTTCCTTATTTTGGTACATAGTTAGAAGAATTCATCTGAAATTGTCCTAGAGAAAGAACGATACATGTCAAACTTCCATTCTGAGATAAATAAAGGCTATTCTGGACAGAAACATTCAACCAGGTCTCTTTTTAGCATTTTCCATTATTAGAACTATTTGAAAAGAAAAGGATGCTTCCCAAATGGTTAAAAAGCACTGCACCCTCTATTTAATTTATCACAATTACCACTCTTGGAAATGGCTGTAAAATGGACAGCTGCACCCTATTCCTTGGCATTAGCTTTGTGTTCCATGTAGTGCTTCCTTTTTTATTATTATTATTTTTAACTCACCTGCAAGCCACAGTGACCTAAACAGCCAAAATACTCTGGTTGTTCTTGCAAACACCTTATCCTTTTTAATAGCAAGTATGACTTAGGACCACCTTGTTCCTTTAAAACAATGTATCATAGTATCTTTATAGCAAGAAAAAAAGTATACCGAAAAACTTGTTGTGTTTTTGCTGGTTTTGTCAACAAATTCCATGAGAAACTTCTGGCAATGAGTTCCTCATCTTCTCTCAAAAACAACCCGCCCTATTAGAGAAATGACCTTTCTTTACGAATTAACAGGCATTTGACAGCCAGCAAAATGCAGATTTCCCAAAAGAACCAACCTAAAGCTCGGGTGATGCTTCAGGATGGGCTCCACGAAGACCCGCTGCAACCTGACGAAGATCTGCTGCAACTGGATGAAGACCTGCTGCAATTCATATTGCTACCAAGACAGTGCCATCCTCTTTCTCCCTTGGCTGTGTATTTCCATTTCTTTGCATTCAAAGCAGCAATTATGTGATAGTATGCTCAGACAGCAGCCCCGAAAGCAGCATGACTTTACAAGGGGACAAACTGCAATATCTGACAGCCAGTTCTCTTGGAAGGTCAGGATCTACTGCAGTATAAGGAGCTGAGCCCACTGTAGCATTGTGAGATACTTCCTCCTGCTGCGCTGTTAACAAGCAGATAATAACTATGGATTGGACCCAGTGAACACAATTCTTCTTTCCTGAGTTACTCCATGTCTAATCAGAAGTTCTCTCCCTTACGCCTGACCATGGTAACACCTCTCTGAGCCAAAGCACAAGTGCCATCAGCTCACTTGCTCCCATGTCTGGCCATGATGGGAGGCAGTACTGTTAAATGCAAGGGAGTGAAGGCACTTTTCTTCATGCCGGTAATACTAGACCAAATTTGTACTGCTGCCCATTCCACATCCCATTTATTACCAGTGGTTGTCAAGAGGATTTTCTTCTCTGTAGATCAGGAAAGCTTTTCTTTCTATCGTGCTTTACCTTATGAATTTCATACCTACCGCTTTGTACCGAAAAAACTCATCCGCACCGTACACTGTTTTATATTAATCTGTAAACATTCAAAACGTAACTGCATGAATAAGAGACTGCCACAGCTTTAATAAACATTTCTCCTCTTATAAAAGCCTAGTGCTGGAACTGTATTCCCTTCTGCCATTTGAGACTTGGTACTCAGTGAGTTCCTGCTTTCCTAAATTATATTTTCTCATGATACAAATGCATAACTTCACTGTGTAGGCTGCAAATCTGGTGGGAAAAAAAACATTTTTTAGAAATGTCGAGTACTATCCGATTATCATTTTGTGGCAAGTTTTCCACCTACATTAAAACCCACAGATAGTAAAAGTCAAAAGGAGCTGTGTTACACACCAGCTTGGCTCCAGAGGGAATATAATTACTGCTTTTGTGCTGAATTTAGTGGCTTTTTTTTTAAAAAAAAAACCACTTTACATTTCCAAAACTGAGCCCGGAAACAACTGTATTTTAAACTACTTATGTTATATTAAAATACATGTTTGCAGCAGCCATGTTTGAAATGTCCCCAGTTACTGTGGCTTCTGTGAATATTCCCAACTCTTCAGAAGCAGTGCTATTCTTGGTAGAAGATTAATACTTAAATATACCTGAGGAACTCTCAGATTTAAAAACCAACTGCCAGCTCATGGCCTGCAGCTCCGTGGGCTTGGCATGGGTACCGCCGTGCCCCAAATGCTGGGCATTTCACTGACCACAGCCGCGCCAGGAGTGAAGCGATGCACTGCTTGCTGCCGCAGAGCCAGGCCAGCTTCAGAGCAGCGGTGCGGTGACACTGATCACTGCAGGGCAGGAAGGCAATGAGTGAGCAAGCAGGGTTCTTCCCGAGGAAAAGCAAGGCTCTGACCCTGCACAAATTCCACATCACGCAGCCAAGTTCCAAGGGCAGATGAACCTGCCCCTCGTTACTTGACTTTTGGGGATCTGGGCTAAGGCGCTTCAGTGAGAGCAAGCTCCAGAGCAGAGCCTTGCCTTGACTTCTATTACACACAGTGTTCCGCAAATACCAGCAGTTACTCCTTCAAGGCAATTATACACGTTTTAAAAAGAAAGCCTTACATAAGCCTTTCACAATTGAGGAAAGAGCAATTATCTCGCATAATTGTTAGCTGGGACCTGTCGTTTCAGCGGCGCAGCTCAGCACGCCTTCGCAATGGTCACATCCCGGCGCTGAGCAGCGGGCCCAGGAAGCTCCGCCAGCAGGCAGCCTCAGCCCCCTCCACGCACACACAGCCCCGCACTGCAGCACGGGGAGGGCAGATGGAGGCAGAGCTGACCTTCAGGAGAGGCCCTCAGACACCAATTTTATTTCCATAAATTTTATTCCCATCCTCAGGACAGAACGTTTCTCCGTAGTATTACGGTTGGCTGAGCAGAGCTGGAGGAAATGAGAATTAAAAATCCCACTAGAGTGGCACGTGTACCACTCCAGATAAGTAATGAGATAGAGGAATTTCCATAAAATCTATGCTCAAATAAGCATCGAAGGAGGTTCTGAATGTAAGTTTACAGGTACCCATCAGTCAACAGAAAATTTGAATGCAAAAATGTATTAAAAAAAAAAGGAAAAAAATCGACGTGAAATCTTTTGGGCAAAAATTAGTTTTAATGAATAGAGATCCCGTTAATTCAAATCGTACAGATGTTCAGCCTTTTGTTTATGACTCAGCAGCGCTGTGAGGAGAAAACAGCTGACGCTGCATCCTGTCACTGCCGCCCCACTGCAGCTCCACACACGCGGGGCCGACTGCCCTTGGCATTGGCCTGGCCCCTGCCTAACCTCATGGTGCTGCCCCATGCATTCAGGACGCTCCTTTTCTTCCCTTCTCTTTTCAGCACTTAACATTTGTTTTATTCCAAATGACACCTGGATGTTTTATTTAAGCGCTAAAGTAACTACATTTGCAAATGCATGCTCTCGCTCAGTAGCTCGTCTGCACAATCAATTATTGAAAATGCAGTAAGAATTGCTCAAAAGAGGAGAGAAGAGCCCGGAGTTTGGCTGCTCACTGCCCTGGCAGACAGGTGCAGCCCACTCTGCATTGCTGAAACTCCTTTTGGTAACTAAACAGCAACTCCCTCAGATCAACAGGAAGCAGGGTGAGAATGAAACTAAGAGGAACCCAGAAAAACACTGCGAATGCACAACTGTTTTCAGGAGCGAGCTGTGATTTTTGGAGCAATTGCTTTTAAGTCCTTGGCTGGAGATGCCTTGAGCGTTATTTTCATCCCAGCTGGGCACTTCCCGCTCCCCCTGGAATCAGCACGAGAGGTGGGGGCTCAGCATCTCTGCAAACCACGGCGCTGCTTTTGCAAGGGAAAAAGATGTTAAAACCGAATCGCTTAACACTAGGGGATCCAATTGCTGTCCAATTTTAGAAATGATGTAAAACAAGCAATGTCTTGAAACTGAAAAAAAATAAAAAAAACCCGCTCAATAAATTGGCTCGAAACAAAATGTAGGGGAAAAAGCAGCATTTTGGAATGCATATCATTCCTGCATCCACTGACTCGATTTTTCATAGCCCTGGGGATGAGCCAGCATGCTGAAAAGATGAAAAACAACATTCTTCCAAAGGGGTCACGCAGGCAACATGCTACTAACCATCAGCAAATTAATAATACAAACGGCTTTACGTTGATTTGAGAACACTTTTGATTAATAGGGCCACTTAAAAGATTGTTGCGTGTTTTATTACAGTGACACTTCCACACTGTGCGCTTCTGTGTGCAATTTATACTCTACAAAAGATCTATTTTAACACACGATAAGACTCCAGTAAAACTGGGTATTTAGGTCATTTATATTACCGCAGTGAAGCGTCAGTTATTTCTCCTGATACTCCCAGCCACGCTGCCGTTTGCCACGAGTGATGCTTCCAGACAGAAAGCTCTGGCGAGTCAGCAAAGGCTGGGCCCGACCTGGGCTGCCACTGAGGACTTGAATCTTCCCCCCAGAAGCAAATGCCCTGCTCCGTGCCTGGTGCTCAGCTTTCCTTCTCCTCGCCACGATTCCCAGCAGATGCAGGGAGACAATGGAGGAAGGAAATTCCTTCAAAAGGATGAAGAGGTGCTGGGCAGCATGCTCTTCATATTGACTCCAGGACAAGCAGGATTCAGCTGATGCTGGACCCACTCGGGCTAATTCATCTCTCCTCACCGCTATGGTCTCAGCACTGACAGCCAGAGCTAGGGGCAGGGGTGTGGGAGGACAGGGAGCAGTGAGGGGAGCGGTCTTGATGCGCTCACCTTCAGCAGGGCCATGGCGTGCTCCCACAGGGCCCCAGCACTCACAAGCCTTCCTAATGTTATTGGAAATAGCGGCAAATGAAACAAAACCCAGGTGGTAATAAATCTGAAATTGAAGACGTTGATCTGCAGGCAGAACTGTAATATTTATTCTGAAAGCCAGTGAACGGTGGTAACTTAAGCAGAAGTGAGTAAGTTTCTTCTCTGCTTTTTTTTGGTAGGGTTTTAGGTAACCGTAAACTGTATTCATGTAGGACATGAGTGCAGAACAATAAAAACACATAAAAGTAACGGCATGCCGAGTTATAACTCCAACAGTTGACGTACAAACTCCTCACCTTTCCTGCCCCTGGACTATCTGGTCTGTAGGTGGCTGCTGTTTTCCTTTTGCTTCTTGTTTCTGCTGTCGGTACCCAAAGAATGCTATCACCACAACTTGCCCTTCTCTTCTGTCACTCTTAGCTAGAGATCAGACCAATCTATACTGGCATTTCAGCTAGCAAAATTACTGCAAATCCCTTTCATTATGGAACAACTGAATAATGATTTCTCTCAGGCAGCAACACCTCTCACCACTTCCCTGAATCCATGTACTGATAGCGGGAAACAATGATGCACCCTAAACTGTACCAACACTGACAGTAGCAAAGTAATATTCTTAATAGTCTTCAAACTGCTTTCTTTTGAACATGACAAACAAAAGAAATCCATTTGCTTAGACCTTTCACAAACTGCACATTTTGAAATTTCTAGTCAAAATAAAGGGCAAAGATGCTGTGATCAAAGAAGAGCTGCTAGCTTAATCCGTCAGTAAAAGGATCCAAACAAAAGCTTATACTAGCAAAATGACAAAAACACAAAATGTTGAGGCTAGAATTTTCATTGCAAAAGAAAAACGCTCCTTTCACATAACTGCAGAGAGGTGAAATAATCTGCAGACATTATGATCTTTATGAATCCTCCACTTCAAAATATTTAATTGACAAAACCATTATTATCTACTACATAGCAAAGGGAGAGTCTTCCTGGAGATACCAGCTACTTTCATTTCACTGCTGCTAAAGAAACTGCCAGACTGCTTGGGCTATGGAATTAAGAAAGTGTAATTAATTTTTTTTATGAAACGGCTTGTGCACCTAATAGGTTATTTAATAGAACCAGTGGTGCATGCAGCCAAGTGAAACAGGTCTTATTTACTGAATTTAATGAGATCGTTTCTTAGGAAAAGTCCTTGTGAAATGCCTGAACAAATGAATTAAAATTACAGTAAGAGAAAAGCAGGTTACCGTCAGCTCAGGGACACAGTGTTAACCAGAAAACAGAGGGCTCTTCCCAGGATGACACTTGAATTCGAGTCGAGTCCCCTGCTGAAGACTCCTTTGTCCTCAGAGGACTGGAAAGAAAATATCTGGAGCAATGAAAAGTTCATATTTGAATTGCTGCACCTACGATTACATCAGAAAGAACAGAATACACTGTTTTTACTGAGTAAGGTCATTTCTGCTTAGGCTGTTGGTCTGTTTATGTTGTCAGTGCAATATGAAGTTTCAACAGAATCAAAGAATCCAACTCAAACCAACGTATGAAGCACTCCCGGGTCTCATCCAACTGACATAAGAACAGGAAAGACATCTAGATGATGGGAGACAGGAGTCTCTTCATGCACAGGCAGGATGAACATAGAAAGGAAAGAGCTGGGAAGACAGTTTGTCCCAGACATCCTTGCATTAGAAGGCACTGGAGGCACCCAACATTGGTACATGGCCGTTTTAGCACACGCTGCTCCCTGAGGCTTTCTGATGCTGCATTGAAAGCTACAAGGGAAGGATCACTGAAGTCCCCCCAAAGTCCTGGGTTTGCCTTGGATTTATCTCCCAAGATCAACAATTTGGCTTCTCAGCGGCCATTCCTGAAATCCAAGTAGCCAGAGCAAGCTCACTGCAACCCTAGCAGAGTAACGCTGCTCAATAAGATCATTTTTTGACTACTTCATAAACTTTTTAGTGTCCAGATTTGGAGCACTGGGAAAAAGAAAAGGTAGCAAAACTGCCTTAGTGAAGATTATGCAAAATGTAGCTAAAAATACTGATTTTCAACTACACTGAGTAATTAAAATGAACAATTAAGAAACTTCACGCGCAATTCATTATTTCTTGGCTGAAGGGGATGTCCTACGACACCTGGGCTTCCCATTTGCTGATTCACCACGACCAAGCCAGGAATCCCGTGGCAGCTGCGACTGCGTGCAGCCCAGCTGGACAGCCCAGCCCAGAAGGGAAGATGAAGGCATGAAGCACCTGACTGTAGCTCCCTTGGGCACTGAACAGTCTGATTTAAAGCCCAATTCATTCAAAACACTTCTTAACTGGAACAAACACAACATTTGGGTATTTTAAATCAAGACTAAATGTTTCAGTTCTCCCTCAACAGTTCATTTCAGCTATGCACTATTTTCACTAAATCTAAGGAATTGCAGATTACTTTGTTTTGGGGGTGTAGTCACCATTTTCCAAAGCAAGGAGATATTACTGGCCAAATAAATAATCATTTCATAAAAACAATATAAATAGGCCAAGTTCACCGCACAAAACTATTCATGCTTTAATACACAGCAGTTAGTTGTGTTTATGTTATTGTCTAAAAGTAGATCAACATAATTCAGAACAACGGACTTCCAAGATGATTCACTCTTCTGAGAATAATGCTCCATTGTTTTCAGACTAACACCAATTAAGGCTATCAATAAGTAAAAGTGCTGCTTTATCAGACCTAATCTGACATCCACCAGAAGACAAGATTGAAAGAACATGACATGGATGCTTTACAAACCTAAAAGCAATTTACAGAACACTCCAGAATGCCTATAGATCTATCATCGGTTGGTGCAGTCTTACCTCAGAAAGTATCTTGGCTTTTATGCCAGAATTTGCAGCCTTTTGGAGCACACAAAAACCTGATTTACACTGAATCTTCTCTATGTTTTCACGTATCTTATGCTTTTCCATTTTATTCTGACAGCTGTGCTACCTATACTGAGTGGAAATCTGTGTTTGACCTCAGAGCCACCTATGATACAGGACATGATTCATTCAGACATACAGCACTTTGCAAGAGGAGAAAAATAGACGCAAGTAAGCGGTAATGTAATAGAACATATCAGTAAGAGATAAAACTCTCTCCAACTTTGCTTTGGGGTGTTTTTGAAGCACAATAAAACCACATTAACTTACAGAAGAGCGAGGAAGGGAAAGGCTTGTGAAGTATTTCAGAAAAAACTCCTCAAATCGTAACACTGATTTAACACCAATTTTTTTGTTATGTCTTCTCAAATGCTGTTTCTAAATACTAGATTCTACATCTATAAGCTACCTGTTCAATTGTGTTGATGTTTTACTGAGATAAAAACAATGAACAGTTCTGATTCCCCTGAAGTTTTAAAGTTCATGACATGAAATGCTACGTGTAATAATCCAGCAGTTACGATTGCTCTGACAAGCAATCAACACTTAGTCAGTAGAACATGACTTCCATTTCCCAGTGCACATGAGAGTTTAATGATATGGTCACACACTAGAAGGTACTTCTTCAACAAGAACCTAGGCTTTTAATACGTAGGGTCCATGATTTAGAAAGATAAACTGTCTTTTCAATGTAGCTATTTGAAAAAGTCCAAATTTAACTTGAGTTCTTAGCTATCCAGACACTGAATCCAATAAACCTGGGAAAAAAAAAAAAAAAAAGAGAAGGTGTTTCTATAGCCTGCAATTTTATTTTAGTTTCAAATGCTACTGAAAACATAAACCTAGTGTAACCGAAGTCAGGCTTACAGAATAGTATAAAGGCTCAAGTAAAGCCAGAGTCCACCCTAGGGAACCTGCCCAACACACCAAACAAGCTGGGGACTGAGACAGACATTGTTTTCTCTGATCCAGGTCAAGTTCCCTGACAACTACATGGGTGCATAGCAATCAGCTATTAAAATACTGACAGTTAAATAGAACTAAACTGGCAACGTAACGTTTTCTATAGATTAATTCAACTTCTCTGCACAGGGAGCCCTTGTTATTCCTTACTAAAGCAATGAAAGCAAACCAACCTATCACCAGCTGCAAGAGGCATAGTCAGGTGCAAAACCCCTGCAGATCCCTTACACAGAGATCATGAGCAATACAAGACACTTTGATTGAAGCAAACCAGAGTAACGAACAGTTACACAAGATGTTTAAAATACCTGAAATCTACCAAAGCCTCCTTTGCCAACTGTAGATAGCAAAACCACAAATGCCTGCAGATAGCAAGCTAGCTAAGTTAGCGAGGGCTAGCTTCACAGTCAAGCAGAGAAGAAACTGGGCCATTTGGAATTCAATTCAGCTGTTTCAGACATCTCCCTGAGGGATGACACTAATTACACTGACTACACTGACTAGACTGTCATTGACTATAATCCTTAAGGTGACTACCTCATATCGGCTTTTACCTTCTTTTCTACTCTACCTACATCTACTGAGGTAGCACTCCAATTGTTCATCAATATCTATTTTCTGTACTGCAATCCAGAATAAAAAAAAAATAGTGTGGTTGACCACCTCAGTCAAAAATTGAGATATTTTGTCTGGATGAACTGGAGATACTGTACTCATCTCTGCTCACGACCATGAGAAAAATTCAGAATACCAATGGAGAAAAAACTTTTTTCTTTATTCAGGCTTTCTGTGACCTGAAGAGATAGTAAATCAGCTACTGAAGATAGAAAGCTGGCCTGTGATATATTTTTGCCTAGAAATGCACATGGTGAAGAACACAAAGGAAGGTGAGGTGCCTAGCTGCCCTCCGCAGTACTTATCCCCCTGCTTTCACATGGTATCCCTTGCTGCAAGCACACCAGAAGTCTCAGGTTCCAGGTTTCTCAGTTTAATTAACTCCCTTGACAGAAAGCAGGATAGCTCTGCTGTAGTTTTTCACAGAGAACGAGCTTAGCAATGCAAACAGAACTATGCTTGGTATCAGTGGCATTTTATAGCTGACAGGATTGTCAGCTCTAACACGTTAGAAAAATCCATAACTCTTGTGTGATAAATCTGCCAAAATGAAGTTGAAAAGCATGCATCTGCAAGTGTTAATTTCTTCTGTTGCTATCTTGATTCAGCTCAGAGAGAAGCTAAGGGATTCCATTTAGAATGGTATGACATGGGCATAATCCAGGAGGTCCCTTCTAATTCTCACACCACCACCAAACCCTGCTACTGCAGGGCACTGGATAATCGCTTTCAAATTTTTACCGGAGCCTACCTTATAAACTATATAGAAAGTACTGACTCTACATCTGCAAATTCTACATGATCAGCCATCCCCACAGTAGCTCTTCTTTCTCAGCATCATGAATGAAAACATTCTTCCGTCTATCCAGCAGCTTCTCATCAGCCTCACTGCTTTGCTTCCAGCTTACTCACTGACATGACCCATACACCCCATTTGCTACCCACCTTACAACTCCACACCATCAGCAGCAACAAAACTGCTCTTGTCTGTTTAAACTGAACCTGCATGAATGCTTAAAACAAGTTTCACAGAACTGCGGAATGGCTGAGGCTGGCAGGTACCTCTGGAGGTGACCCACGGCTCAAGCAGGGCCATGCACAGCCACCTGCCCAAGACCACGTCCTGCCAGCTTCCCAACATCTCCAACATGGGAGACTCCTCAGCCTCTCCGGGCAGCTCTCAGTAACTGTACATTGACAAAGCATTTCCTGGATTGTGTTCAGTCACATGAGACTTGAGAAGGAGAAAAGTAAGAGAAAAATAATAAGAAAAGAGATTCCGTGCAAGCTTCCTATCAACATCTTAGCATTTCAAGAAATTTCTCATGAACTTTAACAACCAATAAAAATTCCACCTTAAATCCTATTCCTAAATCCTTGGTCTCTAATTATTAGAATCTTAGCAGGTAACCGTAAGTATATTAATCAAGCAAGAAAAACTGCATTACTTCAGCTAAGTAGATAAATCCTGCTCTTGAACGATTTTCCTTCCAATTTAGCAGTTTCTAAACGTGACAAAGCTGCTGGAAGAAATCCTGCTAAAGATTCCAGAAACTCTTTTGACTCCAGATTTCAGGATAAAACCTTGTTACCTGAATTCTGTAATAAATATATCTAGCAATCATATAGTTCTGGCCACCCCCAGGAAATGTTTCACTGACCTGAATATGTCAGAAAGAGGGAGAAGCAAATGACCGTACTGAAAAACAGATGAATGAGAAAACAGTAATCCAACTATTTACTGTATCATTATAAATCATTTTTATCACAATTCAGCAAATGCTTAAAATTGCTTAATTGCTGTTTGAAAACCATCTGTGACACGCAATATATGATTTTTCTATGTGGACTGTCATAAAACATCATCTCAAATATGCCCAAAGATGAAAGCACTGATAGCTCTGCCTGGAAACTCCAGCATCGTTGTGAAGTCAGGAGGGAGGCAGAGCTTCTTATCAGCAGACTAATTTTCAGGACAAGCAACTAAGTTTACTTTAAGAATAAAATGCCATTCTGGTTTTCAGAGTAACTATTATTCAACTTCCACGTTTCCAGACAAAATCTGAAAAAAAACCCCATTAATTTAATAAATTTTGATAGCATTAGAATAAGGTACTGGAAAGGAAGGAGAAAAATCGTGTTCTTTATTTTGTGTCTGAGAAAATGGAGACAATATTTTGTGTTCATTTGTTATGTTAGTAAAAAAAAAACTGAAATTTTAATAGCATGGAGATTAACATAAGACCAGCAAGTAGCCGGTGAAAATTAAAAGAAAAGGAAAAGCTAAAGGGAAAAAAACAGTATTTTATCATTCCTTTCTTTCTGTCTCACAGAAAAACACAGCTCTCGGGAGCACCTACTCCAAGGCATTCTGGACTGAACAGATCACAAAGATGTGGATAACAGAGATGCACAGCTCATCTCCTCATCAGCTCCAGGGCAGCACCGCTGTGTGTTCAGGTCCTCTTGGTGACACTATGCCACAGATGTTCCCTCCTGTATGACCAGACATTTCTGAACTACCACTGCACAGCAGTATAATTTAACTTCAGACGTCAGCAAACAGCTTTGTGCCTCTCTGGATTTTTTTGCACGCAGTTGGTCATGAGAGATGTTCTACATCTTTTTCAAAATATACAGTAATATCAGTCCTCCTTGCTGTGTTTTCAAGCACTAGAATGAAAAATGTTACTTGAAGTTAGAAAAAAACTCTGCAGTTCTGATAATTCTGGAACAAAGAGATTAACATTCTTAAATTAAGACAGGAGAAAGCTTTCTTCAAATTGATTTGCACTCAGTACATACTATTTCATCAGTTCAGAGATTAGATGTGTGGGTAAACTGGTTTCCAAGGTAACTGGCCTAACCATGGGGAAGTCATCAGCGTGATCAGTAATTCAAAAAATTCGGAAGGTACCAAGTGGAAATAAAAGTCATTGAACTGTGTCTACTGAGATAAGCCTGAGATTTACTTATTTTACATAAAGGAGGGTAGGGTTACTTACAGTGTTTCTAATGTTTAAACTGCAAGGTCAGGAACGGTGCCTGACATGCAGCTGGTGGGGACAGCATGAAAGCACCAACACATGAGCATCAGCGCTTGGGAACCATGAGCTCCCTCAAAGTATTTCCTGCAATGCTATCAGGTACGGCACATCAGTGATAGGGAGCCAGGCAGCAATAGAAGAGTGTTTAAAACAGAGGAGACAGCCGAAGAATGAGTTTTAGGCCTTCAGAGGTCTGCAGTGAAGTTATGCAACAAATGCCACTGAAAACACATGAACTCGACAAACCCGGCCTTTCAAAGCCTGACGGTTTTTCAGGTTTTAAAGCTCTAGGCAATGCAATCCTTACGCACACGCTTATACAACAGCAGTGTAGAACATTTTGCTTATTTAACTGTTTAATTCTTAAACAGAGGTAAACATCACTAAAGACAGTACTTGGAAGGTTGCAATTTTTGATTTGGATGCCATGACTCGACAAATGTTTAACCCTGAGTTTAACCTTAATTGTCTGTACAGACTGGAGGGCCAGACCTGGGGCATTTCAGCCACAAAAGACCCAGTCTTTAGGAGACAGTTAAAACGTAACTGAGAAATAAAAGTAGCTGGCCTTACATCCTGCCTTCTACATGTTGTTCACCTTTCCTCTTGCACAAACTGCACAGCATACATCAATTTGCAGTATCAATCTATACTGAAATTTAAGTTCAAGGCGAAAAAACCAAACAGTATCTGTTTGCATACAAGGTTTTTTTTTAAACTGAAGACATGTATACATACACAGTAACAAAAAAAGATTGTGTGTGCAAAAGAGGAAATGAAATTTTGAAGAGCAATAGTCAGCAAAAATAGGGATAATGTGCCTAAAAAAGTATGAAAGAGAATATAAATTGCCCGTAAGTCCAGATGCCCCCATCCCCAGTACACAGTGGCTTGATTTCTAAGGAAGCTTTGCACAGAGGTGGTTTATGGGCTGCGATCCCATTGAAGCACCTCCAAATTCCCTCCTGGCAGCAGCTGCTGTCCTGTACTGCTCCCACTGGAAGCACAGGGCTGAGAAGACCATTTTCTGCTGTGGAGGTGGAAGAGGGGCCTTCTGGACAATCTGCTCTTTCAACAATGAGGCGGGAACTCTGAGGTGCCACTGAGGCCCAGGGTCACAGCACCGCGGGCCCGTGGGGGATGGTCTGCCTTTGTGCCAAGGCCTAAGTTGGGTAGTTCACTTTATTTGTTTTAAATACAACACCACGGCATGATAGATGCAACCAGTACACTGCTGTTACTCTATACTGTGGGAAACTATGTTACTTTTCTTTTTTCAGTGCTCCAAATAGCTTTCCTGAAAGCTCTGCAAAGAACCTGAGAAAGAAAAGACCAGCTCATAATATCTGAAATACTTTTCTGAGCTCAATCCTCTAAGCTGCTTCTTAAGCTAGAAACAGCATCACCGACTGCAAAAATTCAGGGGGCTTCTGTAGGAATATAAGCTGAATGAAATAGCTTTGCTAAACCTTGCACTCAATGCAAATATCCCTAAATCGCATGAAATTCTTGTATGCTGTTATCTGCATGTTGTATACTAATTTTCTAATTTGCAGTACCAGAAAGAAGTTTGATACAGCACCAATATAACCTGGCATAAATATCTTGAGCAAAAATACTCTGTGCAGATTCAAACACAAAATCCTCCAGGTTATATAATGACTTTGGAACTACCTAAAGAACACAATAAGGAATACATTTTCTTAACATATCCATGGAAAAAGGTCTTTTCAGCTAGGCTAAGGAGGATCCATTGCACTGGGGGAGGCATTGATTTGGGTCTCACTAACAGCAGGACTCCACTGCAATCCCATACTTGCCCACTACACAGTAACACAAAACCAAACCAAAAATCAAATTAAAGTCTGGGGCACATAGCTCTACAAAATTAAGCCAGTTCTCATCCTGTAGGGTATTTCTACAGGACTGGAAGTTCAGTGAGCTTCTCAATGGAATGGAATAATGTTTGTTTGCTCCACATCTCTGCATCAAGCTCCCCAGCACATTCACTCATAAGTTAGCACAGGAAGAGTCACTGTACTTGCTACGTAAACATGCTTAATACACCACAGAAAAAAGAAAAAAAGGCCACCATCTGTAGAACAACATACAGCTGCCTCTACAGAAGGACACAGAGATGAATCAGTCAATCCCTGCAACTGCAAGAGAAAAATCTCTGATCCTTTAAATATTGCATTCTTCAGAAAAGCTTACCAGAGGTCTGTACACAAGCCCCAGCTTTGGTCTGTGGTATAAGGAGAACACACGCTTATTTAGCTGCATACACAGGATCCCGCATACTCAATTCAACCATGAATGTTGAATTTTGATTGGAAGCCTTCTAAACTATGGCATTCAACTGCCATAAATAAAATGCTGTGAAACCATCAAATAAGTTCTACAGAAACCAGCATGTAGCATCACTACTTCAAAGGGCATCTTCCATTCCTCAGAAAAAAATTTCAGCTGGTGTTCACAGTCTCTTGTCAACTACAGAATTATTAGTAAATTTTGTATCAATCCATCAGTAATTAACATTTGGGCAGGCAAATTATGGAGAATTTGGCCTATTTTACGTAACATTTTAAAAAAGACAAAGAATATGACTACATGGCAAGGTAAATTAGTCTTCTGTCGAGCACCAAACAGCTACAAGAAGACTGGACTACCTTTAGTACCAACCTGTCTGGTATAATTTTAATTTGGGTATGCCTAATTTGTACTGTTGCCTGCAGCAATACATACACACATTCCTCTTGATGCTCCCTCACTCTTAAATCTTTTTTGTTTCCTGTAAATAGCTTGGTAGTGCAACACAAAGAAAAGAAGTACAGATTCTGAGAATTGTAATTTGTTTCCTCCTTCCATTGGCCAAGCATATAATTACATCCATGACAGCTAATATTTTCAAACAAGTATCTAGTCACGTTGGACTGCTGCTGTGAAGAAAGTCAGCACTTTAATAAAAAACACTAAGAACTCAAGGTGCTTTCTTTTACCTCCTCTGTATTAATTACAGTTTCAGTTCTGCCAAAGATATCATCGCCAATAATCCCACTCTTGACAGTCGTGGCTTCACATTCACTAAGGAGCTATTACAATGAGTGAGGTATGCCTTGGAGGCATTGGAGACTGTACAGAAATTCTTCTGAATCCAAACGGTGAAGGACAGAGCAGTGGTTCAGGAATGATGACGCACTTCAATAGATGCAGCTGCAACTCTGGCTCTGTCCACAGATTTCACCTGTACCTCCCTTACCTGTGGATCAGTGAGCATATATTGTAAAACGTTTCTTCTAACAATTCATTATTATTGTAAGGTTCCCAAAAAGCAGTTATCTGAATTTTATTTTTAGCATTAAAATTTGAAGCTCTCAGTTCCACTCCTATCTCTTTCACTAAATCCAGCCGCATAACTGAGAACTATTTCATCTTCCTCTTACTGTTTCTCGCCCTACAGTGTTATCTACTGGGCTTGTTTATATTCACTATGCAGACAAAGAGACATTCTGGTCACAAAGTGAATACCTCGATAAGGCCTTGACTGTATATCAAAAACAGGGCTGTTTCAAGACATGAATAAGAAAGTCTATTCTGGTTATCCAGGTTTTAAAATTATTCTAGTTTCTTTATTCATTGCTGTTTTATCTTTTTTTCCTTGGGATGTGCTCCAGGTTCAGATTGCTTCCTCACCTCCCAGACACAACCTTCAAGCAAGATAATGGGAGAGACAACCTAAAAAAGAAGTCAGATTTCAATTGATATTGTGATGGAAGAAAACAGAATGGAAGAGCATCCAGGGGAGGAGTGTGGTTTGAGAAACAATAACTGTTTACTGTCACTAACTGGAAACTACTCCCAGTAATTATTTATGGTCTTATTAGTTGGTCAAAGCAAAATACAACGTTTTTGTGTTGACTGAATTAAAAATCAGGAGTTGAGTTCTTAAACTCCCACAAAATACAACAGGAAATAAGCCATTTTAGGGGTGCTGCTTCATGTAAGTAAGCATAAATGTCAGTCATGGCCCTGCCCTAGAGTCAAGGACCAGCAAACTGAGTCAGGAACCAACGTCCAGCCCCTCTAACTTCTGCTTCTTCCAGCTCACACCCCTAACGAGAGCTGCACACAGATGCCTCCCTTTAAGGCAGGTTACTGTCATATTTAATCAAAAGAAGGGAAAGATCTGATGCTCTTCTTGAAAGCCTGCCCAGGAGATGAAGATATGACAGTGGTGTGCCATTATATAAAAGGCCAGGTGGTTATTACCCTCATCCGCTATGTGGGAGTTAAGTTGGTTACCTTTAAGAACCCATTTTTTTGAAGAATATCTGATAGATGCTAATATATATAATTTGAAGGAGTCCTTCAGTGAGTCTCAGACCTAAAAATGCTGCCCCCAGTACTGAAGGGGAACAGTCTAAAAATTAAGCTACGCAATCATTTGTGCCCTTGTGTTTTTCCAGTGCCAGGACCTGCAAATTCTTTCTGTAAAGAGGGTTTTTTTTGTCCAGTATTCAGCAGAAAGAATGGAAGAGCACATGATTTTATCTACCTCAAAATGTTTAGGTAGAAGCTCTTCTGAAAAATGGAAGAAGGTTTGAGTCATAGAATGGCTTGGGTTGGAATGGACCTCAAAGAGCACCATGTCCAACCCCCTGTCATGGGCTGGGCTGCCACCCACCAGCTCAGGCTGCCCATGGCTCCATCCAACCAGGCCTTGAATGCCTCCAGGGATGGGGCACCCATAGCTTCTCTGGGCAGCAGTGCCAGTGCCTCACTACCCTCTCAGTGAACATTTTCCACCGACATCTAATCTAAAACTCCACTCTTCTAGTTTAAAACTGTTCCCCCTTACCCTATTACTATCAACCCATGTAAAAAATTGATTCCCCACTCTCCTTCCTAGGTACATGCTCCAAAGATGGTTAGCTTTCTTCCAGTTTCTTTTACTAATGGCCTGGGCAAGCCAAAGTTTCTATGAATATTAGTTAGACTTGGAACAGATCTGATAAAGTTGCCAGCTTTCATGAGACAGAGTACATACACTCCAAGATCACTAAGCACGAAACTCCATTAAGCAGTAACAAAGGTTTTCCGAGCATCTCCTTGATCAGCTTAGAGATGTGATGTGATAACACAAAGGAGACTTGCTGACTACTAATTAATCTCATCAAGAACTGCTTTCAACTGAAAGCATTACATTCTTTCACGAAGCTGATGGCATTTGTTAGAAGCTGTCACCCAAAAAAGCAGGGAATTTTTTTAGTTCTACATAAAAAGTACTAACAGCTAGGAACTTTAAGTCATTTGCTCTCTTTTTGAGGCAGCTTTGAATTTACTTCAGCACTACTTGCTTTTGAAACTGTTTCCAACAAAGCATCAGCTCATCCTTCTGTTACAAGGAGATCTACCTGGAGAAAGCTTTCCAACACATCTCCTGAATGGATGAAGGGACCATCTCACCACTACTCAGCGGAAGCAGACAGCAGACCACCTGCTGAGCACTGTTTTAAGGCTCCTTGCAGAAAAGACTGCAATTCCCGGCATCTGTTGCATTGGGAAGACAGTCGGGGCAGAGTAAGGGCTGGTACTCCCCACAATCCTCAGGTTTGGTTTATTCATCATTATGTCTGTAGAGTTACCCTGCTACAAATGCATGTTAATGTAATGCCTCGTTTTCCATTCTTTGTGTGCTAACCAAATGGTACAGAAGCCCTGGCTCATGACTCGCCTACATCATAATGACAGTGTCCAGCACTGTCCTTAGTTGGTGAGGTTTGCAGATGCCTTAGGCCAGATACATCACGGCAGTGAATGCTGCTATAAACTCAGAATTTCCTCCCTTCTGTCATGCCCATGTTTGTGACCCCATCACGTGCCACTGGCAGCTCTTGCACACAAGCTCAGTGAACTGAAACAGAGCCAGTGTTGTAAATACTGGAAATCTACTCTCAGTACCAGTAAGCCAACCAGGACAAAGGGCTGCTCAATGTCAGGGTGTCCCCAAAACCCATAATATCTTATTTTTGACAGTAACACTGAGTTCTGCACCAAATACGGAGACGTGGATATCGGCACCAGCTACTGGTTCAAATAAAGGTATTTTAAAGATAGTTTATTCTACAATTATGTGAGGCCTAAAATGAGGGCAGGGGACAGACCCCTTCTCTTCTACAAAAGATAAAATGTTGACCTTCATTTTCAAAGCAATTCAAGCCAACCATTAAAAGACAACTCGTATTCAGCCAGTCATCAGTGGAGCCGTATCTTGGAATTCCAGTGCGTATAAAAGACGAGGAGTCTGAATCTAGTATTTCATGATGATAGTACCAGCCTTGTTAAATAGAGAACAAAACATACCAGAGAGAAGCTGCACCATGCTTACCCTTAATCAACATTTTTACTACTAACCCTCCTAGCAGGTTTGCCTTGCACTGCGAAAACCCTTGAGAGCACTCTGTTTATCATCGAAGAATAATTTACAGAGTTCTCAAGACAAAAATTTCTCTTTCAAAACCTTTTGAGGAATTACTACCACATTTTGTTAGCCGAATACCTGCAGACACAAACAAAGGCATTCTTTCAATTCCTACTTTTCTAGGTGTGCAAGTGTGTATTTTAAGAAGGGGCATCAGCAGATTTGCCTGAGTGAGCTGGCCAGGTGAAGGGACATTCCCCGCAACACAGCCCAGAGCAGATGGTGCTTCCTCTCCTCTCAGGTGTCAGCCACACCTTAACCAGGTTCAAGGACAACTGCAGCAGAACATATGGCACCCCTAAATTCTGGTTGTCTGACACAATGAAGAGGCAGAGTATCAAAAGGAAAGAAGAGTGAGATTAGATCTGTGGAGAGAGAAAGTGCAATCAGAACGAACAGCACTTGGAGCCACCATGGATATGAAGCTACACATTTCACAGATACTTTTTAAAACAAATTTTAATTGATAAACTTGAATATGTATATATAAGCAACGCAGAAAGCTGGAGGCAAATTCACTTCCTAGTACATCTCTCTTTAAATTAATAGTAAGATCTGCTCACTAATGGCAATATAACTTACCAATACTGCTCTGAACTAACACTTCTTCAGAAACTAGCAAGAGATGATGAACTGGAAATTGCGTGCATTTCTCATGCCCATTGCTTTCTAAATTATTTCTTTCTCACTGAGACAGTTTTATGTATGTAAGCACGATGATATACTTTAAGATAATATATAATTTAGAGCCATATCTCTACAAAGAGGATGAATTAAGATCCTGGTATAAAGTTATAACAAAATAAAGACACAGAAAGGGTTTACATAAAAAGTGTTATGATTGAGGTAAACAAAGTGTGCTGCTGATGGGAAGTTAAGAAATAAAGTGCACGAGGACGTTAGCAAAATGAAACCGCTTTGCATTTATGAAGTTCAGCCTGCTCAAAAGTGACATCGAAGCATTTTCATACTCATCTCCATCAGTGCTAAGTCATACCAAAAAACAGAGCGTAACTAAGAGAAAATTACAGCAGTTACACAAGTCGCAGTATTCGAATTACCATTCTCCCACAAAAGAAAGTAACTTCCAGTTAATAAATGAGCAGATACTCATCAGTTCAAGTGCATTCCGGAGAGCACACCAGAACTGCCCTGAAGAGCGCAGCACAGGTGGGAGCAGAGCACCGTACTGCTGAGTTTTTACAGCCACTACAGGCCTACTCAATTCAAAAAAGTATTCCAGTTAAAACCTGAACAAAACGGAAACAGACAAAAGAATCTTTCCAGATTCACAACCACTTTTATGGGGAAAGAAAGCCCATGTAGCACTAGCACAAAATAAAGAAATTACAAACATAACCCACAGAGAATGCTTTACCAAGATAAACTCTGCAAAAAAAAACAACATGAAAGGAACCACAGAAAATTCTTCAGTCTTTCAAGTGATGACTACACGTAAAACAATGACAAAAAATCATACACTGAAAATTTAGATGAGACACTTCTCTTTTTTTTTGGCTACTTTTAAAGTAATGCAAAATGTCAAGCATGTAGCCCTAGAGAACAAGATAAAGCATAGAAACCAAAATGATGTCCCTGGCCATCAGCAACAATAATGGCACTCTGGCAAATATCCACAATCAATATAGGGTAAAAATCCTGAAAGAGAAGTCAAGCAGAGAGCAGACCCACTACATGCAGAAATAACTGAGAACAGCAGCGCTCAGATAACACTGGGCAGTCAACTGAGGCAAAATGGCAAAGAAAGTGTGCAATTGTGCATTTAGGGTAATGCTGTACCACAGGACTACTGATGTACCACTACACGGCATGGATTATAAAAGGCCATTTGTCATGGCCAGCGATCCCAATTTACTGGGAGTTGTTGAGTTTTATGAAATTAGCTAAATGCCTTCTGTCCATCATTACAGCAAGGATTTCATAGAGAAACTAGCAAACATTAGAAACTTCATACATTACACCATAATTTGGAGACTGCGGTGAAGTTGTACAGCACAAAATGGAATTAGCTACCAACTCAGCCACAGCTTTAGAGTATACTGCCGCATCTGAACATTCACACTCCTAATTCCCAACATAGCTTAGGCAGCTAAGGACAGACAGAGACAGCAACCCACATGTTTAGGACACTGCCATATGTAAAATATCAGCGGGCTTTGCCTCAGCTGCAAATGAACACCACTCCTTAACTGTTTTATTTTTGTACAGGTCATTTTTGAAGTCCCCTCCTAGTCATAAATATTTAACTAATAATATTTGTTTAAACATTTCCCAAATCTTTCTGCATTGTTCAGCATCGCTTATAAGTTCAGGTCATTCTGCTCATTCTACAGCACATCAAAATACATACAAAAATAACTTCAAACTCTTTTTTGGATAGTTATTTTGACTGAGAAACAGGAAACATTGCTGTGCCTAAGTTCTTGTTAACAGGAAACATTAAAAGGCTGCTAACAATCCTTAATCTAAACCTACTGTCTGTTAGAGGTAATGGATATATATATGCATGCAAATGTCATTAGCTTGTGTCACCAATTAAGGTGACGCTCCATTCACTATCACACCAACACAGCTGCAGTTCTTCCCTTTGCTTTTCTTGCAAAGCAGCAAAATGCTGCACCCTTTAGATGCTCTGTAATTGTTTGAAGTCCAGAAAAATTCAATATTGTGACCGTGTTCAACAATGAAGCATAGTCTGTCATAGCATTCTACAGAGTTTAACACTGAGACTCTAATCAGCAATTAAATATACATTATAGACATTGAAAAAAAAAAAAAAAAGGAAAGGGCAAAGCTTCACAATTCAAAAAACAAGCCAGAATTTCCCTACCTAAATGTTTATGTTATGAGGTTGTGGATGCCCCATCCCTGGAGGTGTTCAAGGCTAGGTTGGATGGGGCCCTGGGCAACCTGGTCTAAGACCAGATCTAGAGATCAGTGGCCCTGCCTGTGGCAGGAGGGTTGGAACTTCATGATCCTAGGGGTCCCTTCCAACCCAAGCCATTCTATGATTCTATGATCCTACATGCAGGGAAAAACATACAGGAACTGCTGCACCATCTTTGGACTTCCAAAACCATGCATTCTTACAGAATCATAGAATCGTTTAGGTTGGAAAAGACCAGAAAGGCCATCAAGATCATCAAGTCCAACAATCAGACACATCACTAAATCAAACTGATCCCACCACTAGACCATGTCATAATTTGATAAATAACAGGAGAGATCACTCAGCATATTTTACCAACATCAAAATTAAAGTTGCTTCTGGATGTAATTCAGCTACTTCCTTTGCTCACAACTGGCAAAATAACTGATTTTCTGAGGTAAATAAAGCCTTAACCCCAGCACAGCTGAGGTGGGCAGGAGCTCTGGGTCCATGCAGCGCACCCCTGCTCAGCAGGGACACCCTGAGCAGGGCACCCAGGACCAAGTCCAGATCGTTTCTGAAGGTCTCCAAGGACACCTCACAGCTTCTGGGTACCTGTGCCCATGCTGCAGCACCCACACAACACAGCAGTGGTGTTCAGAGGGCCTTCCTGTGTTCCAGTTTGTGCCCATTGTCTCTTGTCCTGGCACTGGGCACCGATGAACAGAGCCTGGCTCTGTCCTGTTTGCATCTTCCGTTCAGGTATTTATACACATCAATCAGATCCCCCAGAGCCTCCTCTTCCCCCCGCTGAACAGCCCCCGCTCTCTCAGCCTCTCCTCACAGCACAGAACTTCCAGTCCCTCCATCATCTCGGCAGCCCTTCCTCTGACTCTGCATTGCCCAGGTCTTTCCGGCACTGAGGAGCCCAGAACTGGACCCAGCACTGCAGGTGTGGCCTCACCGACACTCAGTGAGGGGCAGGGTCACCTCCCTTGACCTGCAGGCAGTACTTTACCTTGCTAAGCTCAGGATACCATTTGCCGTCTTTGCAGCAAGGACATGCTGCTGGCTCATGTTCATTTTGTTGTCCACCAGGGCCCCATGCCCTTCTGCACCAAGCTGCCCTCCAGCCCAGCAGCACCCAGCATGTCCTGGTGCTGGGGTGGCCCCTCCCTCGGCGCAGGACTCTGCACTTTGTGACATTCCCGTCAGCCGACATCTCCATTCTGTCAGTTTTCAAGAAACCTCAGTATCTGCTTTTCCAGGCCATACTTCGTCAGCTTCTCCATAAGGATGTTATGTCAGAGGCGTTACTGAAGTGAAAGCAAATTGCTATCACTGTCCCTTCATGCGCCAAGCCAGTCATTTCATAGCAGATTATCAGGCTGGTCAAGTGAGACTTCTCCTTTTTTATGATCAAAACTTACTGGTAATGACTGTATCAAGCACTTGTACTTAAATACAGTAAGTAGTCATTTTTAATCTACAGCTACTAAGGCTGGAAATCGCTTTACTGAAGATCAGGAGAAAAGAAGAAAAAAAATCAACTCAGTTTAATGGTATTTCCCCCTTCACACATATTAAAATACTGACATAAAAGCAATGTGCAAAACATAAAGAATATTGCTTTCAGTCAGCCTACCAGATTACAGAGGTGAGACAAAACTGAGCAACAACTTCAGAGGAAATTACTGGGCAAAGAAGAAAAAGCTGTGCGCTCTGGTAGTCTCATGCTCTTAAACACCATACTGAAATGCTTTCAGTTTCATTAGTGCACTTTGCCACATTTCATAGAATCACCAGGGCTGGAAAAGACCTCCAAGATCATCCAGTCCAACCGTCCACCTGTCACCAATATTTCCCCACTAAACTATGTTCCTCAGTACAACATCTAAACGTAATTTCTAAATGTCCAGCTTATGACTACTGTATTTTTTCAAGGGTGCTCAAAAATCTCCAAAATCACGAGTTCGCTCTGGTCTGCCCTTGTGAAAAAACTGCAGTGTTAAAATATTCTGATTATTCCACTTAAGAAGTACAAGCACAATGAAGTCTACAGGACAATTACTTAGTTCAGTGCTAATGAACAGCTATCTTTGGGCTCCTAGGAAGGAGGAGCTAACAGGAAAATATCTACATGGATATCTCTAGATATGGAGATTCTGACCTATCTAAGTATGTGAGTATCTAAATATGTCAGTCCATCTTAAAAAATGAGTGCAAATTTAAAAGATGCAAAGATGATTAAAACCTGAACAAAACCTCATGATGTTCGTTTACCATGAAGGCCATGATCTAGCTGAATTAGGCAGGAGTTTGGTAATATGACTTTCAAAAGCCTCTATAGCTTATTGCTTTTGAACAAATAACGTGAATAGTAAGACACGTTATGAAATAAAAGGCACCAGGCCTACAGACAGCATAGAGTGCATACAAAAAGATATACTTTCAACCTGAACCGGCATCTTACACCCTTGAGGTTACGCACTGAATGCTCAGGTAGATGGAAACTGCAGAGAAGAACATGAAAAAGTTACAGATGTGCACACGGTAAGAAGCACTGCTGCAGGTGTGCTAGCACAAGGCATGGTCCCAGAGCTAAATTCTGCATTCACACCTTCCACTGACTTTGTGGAAATATCTGAGGGAGCTGACGGGTCCCTTGAATCAATTTAGTGAGCAAAATTAGCTTCCGCTCTCACTAGAATACTCTCTATATAAAAAGGACACCAGAGAACAACAGGTGTCATTTTGTACCATTTAACTACAGGAATAGCAGGTACTTTTTAAATAGATTATTCATGGCCTGTAAGTTCAATAGTGCTGAAGGAAATTCCATACCTGAGGAGAATTAATAGACGTTGCTAGACAATACAGTGGCCTATTAGAAGCATAAGAAAAGAGAAGGAAATTGCCTGTGCCATTGCTCGCTATTACAACTCTTTAATCTCAGTTGGAAAATACTCAATTCTGCCTTAAAAGAGGAACACTGCTACTTAGTTCTCAAGTGTTTTTTCTTTATGAATATACCGGAGATGCAATTATGCTCTTTTTCAGACTTTGCCATCCCTCATTGAGCAAGACATATTTATTAAGCCCTCTGTTTTATGACAGAACTAACCAAGAAAAAGAAAGATTAAGAGCAGCAAGTTGCTGCAGCTCTCCTGCAAATTCACTCATCGGAGGCAGAATCCACCACAGTCCTGATGAAGTCTCCTTGGTGAGTTACAAAAGGACATTCAGAATTCCCCGTCGCTACCAAAATATGTTGCTTCATGTACCTAGAATGCCATTTCCCCTCCGCACAGCTGCATCGCACTGCGGGTTGCTGCTGTCCTTCTGTGCAAGCTACTCACAGGCTGGCTTTCTTCTCAGTTCTCCCTCCCTACAAAAGTCACTAGTTTGCAGTGAAACTGCATAGCCCATCAATCATATCCATAACTCAAATCCTCCCAGTCACACATATTTTACCACAGTCCTTCTATGTGATGCTAAGGTTTCCCCACTTGCTGACATAAGCAACTGTCGCTAGCATGTTCCAACTTCCCAAGACAGGGCTACTGAAATTTTTAAGGTCTTCTACCTTATCAAAGGCAGATACTAACTTAGTCTGACATATGCTACCTCTCATAAATTCATCCAGATGTATTCTATTTTGCCATTTGCCTCTCTGCCTTTTATTATTCTTTTTTTCTCTATTGCTTTGCTATAGAAAAAAAGAGATTGATAATTTTCAAGCTGCCAGAACAACCTCTTCTCTGTATGTTTTGAAAAATAGCCAGTGCATTTGCTCTTTTACAGTTAAATATCATCTCTGCTTTTCTATTGCTGTTTGTTCTGCTTCTTTTGAAATGTATGTTCAAAATTTTCTGAAACACGACTTCTTCCTTCCAACCACCATCAATCCTGAGCACTAGGACCTCTATTCATCTTCATCCCACTCTAAGAACTTCCACCATAAGAGTTTCTTCTTGTATTCGTTCATTTCACTCTTAACCCTGACTCCATGTTCAGCCTGACCAACTGCACTAAAAAAGAAGGCAAAATATTAAAACACACTGGGGGTGATAGCTCTAATCACAACCTCATGCTTACTGTGCGATGCCTCACTTCCCCTCCTGTTGCATATTCAATGGATAAACAGCTTTTCACTAGTTGGATTATTTTCCTTTACAAGGTCAAACTCCGCTTGACTTCTGGCAGCATCTTATTCACACTTTAAAACTTCTGAACTCTATGACAACTTCCATTTTTTGAACAACCACTTTTGCCACTCCTTGCAAATTCTTGGCTAGCTTCTGCTATTCTCTTTGGCTGACTTCTCTTGTAGTCAGGTCTGCAGTTCCTCTGCTCATGTACTCTGCCTCTTTCCGGAATGCAAATTCTGAATGCAAGAGGTTCCAAGAACCCCACCGTTAGCTCCCTTGGCGCTTTGGTTCACCTCATTTCAGTCAATTTCCCTACAGCTTCTCAGTCCGCATTTCTGAAATTCAAAACCTTTAATTGGAAAACCCTTTCAATTTAAACCACATAAACCTCTGATTCATTCAATCAGTCACTCAATGCAAACGCTTTTTCTACAAATGGCTCTTCTAGAATGTCCTCTGTGCTTATAAAACCAAGTTCAAAGGAACAGTATTTCTGTTTAGTTCACTATCTGTGTATGAGCACTGCAGCCAGGAATAAGTGGTCCCTGGACCTAGCAGTGCAATTCAAGTCTCCACAACACTCCGTGAGCTAGACAAATAGCTTTACTCCATCTACTGCACTCCAATATAGTTTCCTTTACATTTAATAGAAGAAAACTCTTCTGCATTTAAAATTATCGTGCGCCATGACTCCCAGTCAGTGAAAGCATACAATCCCAACTCAATCATACACCTCACATATGAGAGAACTATATGGAAGAGACTTACTTTTTAATGTCTAAAATAGCAACTTGTTCTGTAATGCTTCACCTTGTTGTTCTCTACATGAGAGCATCCAGTCTCCTTACAGGAAAATGCCTATTTCTCGTTCCCTTCCCCATCAAAAATATACAAAACGTTTTGCCAAGATTCTTGTAACAAAGGTAGCTGAAATACAGAGCTAGGTCCCAGAAATATTCCATATATCCTAGCACCAGAACAAATAAACTAGTTTTAAGCTGTTAACTTCTACAAATAATCAAAGTTTGCATCATAATCTCTGCAATACAGCACATTTTATGACTACTTAGTCTGTAGAATTTCCCACAGTTCATAACACCTGAAAAAACACATAATGCCATTTTACATAGTGTGTTTCAAGCTACCTAAGCATTAGCTCAGTATCCCAAGCTATTTTATAAGTGAAAATTAACAGAGCTGTTAAACAGCTTTCTGCCAGTTTTATGGAGTTCAAACACCTCCATCATGGTTCAGTGTCGTTTTCAGTATTACAGTAGGAATCAGCAACAGAGTCTAAGCTTACTTATTTCCTGGTTTCACAGAATCATAGACTCACCAGGGCTGGAAAACACCTCCAAGATCATCCAGTCCAACTGTTCACCTATCACCAATACTTCCCACTAAGCCATGTCTCTCAGTACATAGTCAAAGCTGCCTTCCACTCCTCCTGTTGTAAGCAAAGCATGGACACAGGAGCCAGTGAAGAGAAGCAAATTTAAGGAAAGGACAACACTATTCCAGTGAGTTCAGAAGGAAGCTGCACATCTATATTTCTCTGTAAGGATTCCTAAATAATCCATTCAAAATAGCTACTCATTTTAAATATCGGACAGTCTGTGGATCCCTTCTGCAAGTCCTCCTTTGACATCTGCCATCAAGAAATGCGTAACATGCACCAGGACCACTTCATTTATAGAACCATAGGCTCAATGAGGCTGGAAGGGACATGTGGATATCATCTAAACCCAATTCCGTAGTCACTTACATGAATAGAAGTACTGGCAAGGTTGGAACCTGGGACCGTAATTGCTTGTGGAAAGGTCACCTTCACTTACGACTTCCGTGAACCAAAGTATTTGATCAAGATTTTAACAATGGATAAATGCTATACTAAACATTGAATCAGCAAAGAAATACTTCCTTTTTCAACACTAACATTTAAGAACATTGCAAGTGTACCTTATTTTGATGTTTACTAGTCAAATCATATTTTGGACAGCAAAAATTACCAAAGTGATTGTAGAGTCGAAGTGTTTGAGACCATTTAGAAACCTAAATAAGTTTCCGTGAGAGAAATGAGGAATAACTAAAGGAAAAGATGTACTCCTGGAATTGATTTTTACTGAGAAAAAAACAGCATATAGTTCCTAAGAAATTTAAAAACAACTAAAAGAAATACAAATGTCATTTATATTTACACTGATCTCCAGTCACAGCACTTCTGGGAAAACCTCTTCAAAGGCTCACATGAAAAAAAAAAGCAAAGCACACCTATACTATAGAAGTACACCTATACCTGCCAATACTGGCAGAGGTTATGAAAACATAAGAGCTGGTAGGAACCAGAGTTTTTGTAGAAAGCTTTGGAATAACTAAAAAATTATCTTCAAAACAGACTAAGAACAAAACTTCAAAAATCTCTTATGAAACATCTACTTCTTTCTCTCCCTTCCTCATAAAGTATCTTTTTTTCATATAGAACAACACAAAACCTACAAGTTGCATTCTGAAAAGATCGAAGTTTTTCTGCTTTACAGGAATATTTGTTTTTTCCTGAATGAAATAACTTCTGATAACAATGCGAACAAAACACAATCTTGAAAGCTGAAATGCTGTACTTATGTTGAATGACGAGAGAGAGGAGCAACCTATGAAACATGGACACCAGAGATTATAACCCTTTTCTCTGAAATTAGCTGAAGTATGGATGTTCCATCCACTGTACACTTTCCACTCCTGCTACCTCCTCTCCCACTGACCCTACAATGCAGGGTCCCCCAAGGAAGCTTTGTGCAATCCTGAAACTGCAGGGGCAGCTCTAGGCTGGCATGCTCCTTGCACCCCGAGCTCCCTCCCATCCACGATGCAGTCTGATTGCACCCTACCCAACCCCTCCTGCCCCTCAGCTGTGCTGGGCACAGTCCATGCAGCAGACACCAATTTCTGCAAGCAGCTTTGAGTGGTTTATCACATACCTCGTGCCAGAAATAGGGTATTGACTGGAGATGTAGCCATCAGCTATCGGTATACCAGACGTGGAGGGAGGAAGAGAGGTAGGCATTAACCTTCCATCCTAATTCTATCCAAGATGGGGAAGGATGGCTCAAAGAGTCTATGATGTATGTGGACAATTAATACACTTCCATTTGCTAGAGCGTGGAAAGTTAAGAGCTAATGAATCGCGTGCTGCTGGCCAACCCTGCCCAATTATCCCATAATGTCTGGGATGCAGTGTATAACAGAACTCCCAGGCAACCCTGCAAAACTCAACAAAAGGCCAACAAACCACAGAACTTCTGTGCTTTTTTTTCCTTTTTTTTTTTTTGTAGAAAAGCATCCCTGAGAAAATTATTTGATTGCACTTTTTTTCTCATCACACTTACAGAACGTTTTCACCTCTTACACTTGGGAGTTTCAGCTCTACCACCAAGCAGATACCAAACACCTCAGCACAAGAATGGTCCAGTGCTGACCAAGGCCTCCATATTGCTACATAGACACTCCACATGCAACCAAATTGCACAGACCCTGATCAGGAACATGCAGACTCATGTCCACTCCCACTAGAAGCTCCTTCTTGCCTCCCTTTGGAATATTTGTATGACCAGTACAGAGCAGACACGCACACCTGCTGAGAGCAGCGATACAGTGCTCCAAGAACCAAGAAACTCACCCAGATGGAGACAGCCCCCATGCAGCCACTGACTCCAAGAGAACGGAGGTCAGCACATAATCCCACAAACCTAGAGTGGGGTCCCATGGAGCACAGGATGGCTGAGAGCGAATCACAGCCTGTAACAGCGGAATTTCCTGTAACCGTTGTCCTCTGCGCTTCTCTCCAGAGCAAGTTTCTAAACAAGTTCCCTGCTCAGGTGATAAGCAGAATTCAATTTTACTTTTTCAGAGCTCACCTGTAGGAAAACGGAGGTATGATACTGCGAAATCTGCACTAAGCATCTTGAGCCTGGGTGGAACTGCTATCTACCAGAGCATTTAAGCACAAATTGCTTAATTTTAATAAAGGCTGTACAGTTTTCATCAGTTCAGAAAATACTCCTGAATTGCCTTGTCTTTTCCTCTCTCATGCACCATATGTATAAGACAAAGTTTCAGAAAAGTATTAATGAAAGAAGAAATTCTCTCTAACCCATGAAGTGGACAAAACTGAAAAAATTCTTACACAAGCGTCCCTGTACTGCACAGCTGAAGTGACCTGCCTGCTAAATTAGTACGGTACAATTGCAAGAGGGGGACAGAACACAGGACTCTGTGCACTGATCACTGATAGGTATTTGCTAGACAGAAGCTGCCCCTCAAAGCCAGCTCTCAGCCTCCTAGCAGCGTGCTGAAATAGCGAGGCCATCAAAGAGGCCACGCAGGAGCCCATGGGGACAAGGTTCTGTCTGCAGCTGCCTCCCCAGGGCCCTGCCTGCAGCAGCATGTCCAGGGCAGGGCACGGGGAAGGGCAGGCAAGCAGCTTGCTGTCCTCCACAACTCGGCTGCGCTTCTTCCTCCCACGAGGTCTCGCTTCTGCCTCCCCCCAAGGCTGGCAGGCTGCACGTGTTTGAGGGGCACAGGACACAGCGCGTCACCTCTTCCGCACTGCTTTCTCTCAATGCAGCTTCTATTCTGCTTTCCTCCTAGCTACAGCGAAGATGCTAAAATAATTAAAGACGTGATTCTTTTACTTTGACTAAGCTTCTTAAGAATGCTTTGTTCCAAAACCCATGACAAACGCACTCTTTCATTAGTCAAGCAAACGACTCTTAGTGCATTTTCCTGATGGACTGTTCTTATCACTTGACAATATACGACATAAACGTAGCATAAAACACTTGAGAAGAAAAATGTTTTACCTAAATAATAAGAGAATATTTGATGACAGTTCAGACAGGGCACAGCAATACACCAATGCCAATGTCCCTCTAAGCTCTTTCAAAACAGCAAGAGCAGAAAACCCTACCATCCAGAGTAACGTCACTGCGGACGCTTTCCAAATTCTTATCTTTTCTAACTATAATAAATATAATAAAGCCAGTTTGCACGTGACTGTAGAAGGCAGTCATCGTATCTGTTAGTGCAGCCAGAGGGGAAGGAGAGGGAGGGGGCACCTTCCAGAATCCTTTGCAACAGAAGTTTTCTCTGCTTCATCTCCAAAAAATTTAAAGAAATTCAGCTCGTTTAATTACATGAATAATCCAGAGGGAGCACAAACACTGTTTGAATTTTTGGTCAATGACACAAGCCTGAATAAAATACTAACAACGAAAAAATTCCATTATCTTGGCACTGAATATTTTGTTTCAGTCTGAAAAACGGTCTTCTCCAAGCATGAAGAGCACACGGCCATTCCCCTTTCTCCATACCCCAATTCATGGATGCCAAAACCTGCTTGCTTCATTCAGATTGAAATTTCCTAATACAACTATGCATACCCTACCCTAACACAAACCACAGATGGTGCAAACACAAATTTTTTACAACACATTATTTCACATTCAATAGTAAAATTTTTTTAGTTGACTTTGTGATTTCCATTACTAAACTTACACAGTAACAGTAAAGCATATTTCAATGAAAGATCTTTGATTTAAAAATGTGTACGTTTCAAGTACTCCACCAGATTTAGCCTTTCAAGAATCCCTTCAGAAAAAATGACTGTGTTTCTGCATGTTGCACATGAGACCATGTTCCTTAAGCACAACTTGGAAATAAAGTGCTTCTATACATAACTCCAGGACTCCACAGTGAAACGCTGCTATAAAAACATGACTAGTTATTCCTTCCTGGCTGAATAGACTCAAAACAGTCCGCATTCTTGCCTGCAGTTTCAAGGTATTTAAAAACAAACCTAGAAGAACTCTGCAAGAAACCTAGCCTTCATTAGGTGTTTCAGTCAACCGACTTCCACCTTCCCATAGCCTCTTACTTGCACTGACATACACTAAATACACACATATTAAGGTCTAATAACACTTTAAAAAGTGAAGATGCTACTAGAAAAGGTGATAGCGATTCAGATGCAGAATATTAACAGCCCTTTGCTATTGAGACAGACCCACTCTACAACAGCACACTGTACTTCATGGCATAGTGTCTAAACACAGTGACTTAGGAACATCTGAGCAGAGCTGAAGCAAAGCCATCCAATCTAAGGAAGCTGCAATTTCAATGGAAAAAAAACAACAACCAGCACAAAAGCCACCAAACACTCTCTTCTACATTCACCATGTGATTAAAGCTCAGTTGCATCCGTCAAAACATCCATGTTAAAATTCTCAGACTCCATAGCCACCATTCTCAATTTCGGCAAGCTCAGACAGCCACCAGGCAGCCCAGGAAATGACACAAGCTAATCAGAGCTCAGCTTGATTGCTTCATTTAGGATTACGCTCACTAGCTGACTGCAAAAAAAAAACTATCAAAAGATCCTCCGCAATCTTTTCAGTACAAGTTCAATTGTCAAAATGTATTTCAAGTCAAGTTGCCTTTGAAAATGAACCAAACTGCTGGAAAAGAATGCAGGATACTTTACCTTAATTGGAGCACGGCTAAACTGTATTTTTCTGTTGGCTGGGATTTCATCTTCATCTGGCAATCCATTAATCTCTGAGTATTCCATATCAGGTTCGTAACAGTTATTCTCATCGCTGTCATCCTGGTCATCCTGTTCGGTCCCTGTCTCTCCCCAGTCAGAGTTATACCTCGACCGTACCCTATACACGTTGTAGTCGGAGTGCATGTACACGTGGGAACTCTGGAAATCATTCCCATCTTCATGCACTTCTTTCTCACTTGCCTCATCATAATGGGTCTCAGCAGCATCCGAAGCAGCATCTGTTGCTAAATCATCTCCTGAAACTAAATTTCTTGGTATTTCTGCAGCTTCAGGTCTATCAGCAATACCCTCTGCGTGTTCTGATTGTTCCTTTTGTCGCAATGGAATTTCTGTGTCTGTTTTTGCCTTACCCCTGGCAGAACTGTCTGCAGACCTTTCGCGGTCAAGAACCAGATCCTGTTGACTCACCACAGGGCTCTCAACAGACTCAGCCCTTATCTCTGTGTTTTTCTTGACTTCTTCAGCTGTTTTTGAACCCGGCACAGTGCCCGTGGTCACCTTCTGTCTCAGTGCAGGAGGCGCGCTGTTATGCTGAGAGTGCTCGGCAGACATCGCACCGGATCCCTGCTTGGCTGGCGGAGACCATGTGCCAGCATCCTTCAATGGGCTGAAGCCCTCAAGGTTTGCAACAGGGGAGGGGATGTTTGTGACACTGGATGAGAGGTTGAGCGGGTAGTGACCGGTTACGGAGTATTCTTCGTTGTTCTCTGACTTTTCTAAAACAACAACATTGTGTGAGTCGGTGTTTTCAAAAACCGCACTGAGCTGACTCACGGTTGGAGAGACAGTCTCTGTCCTGGGGCTGAGGCTGTCCAGGGAGTCAGTGCTGCCCCTGTGCAACTTGGAGCTGCACCACTCCTCCGCCAGCTCGTTGGAGACTGCCTTCTCCTTCTTTGGGGAATAGCGATTGGAGTGTCCCATGTCATGAGCGTTGCGCTCAAACATCTTCCGCGTTTCGGTAAACTTGGAGTAAGAAGGGCCATCATGGATGGTGTCAAACCTGCTAATCCTCTCTGAAACAGAAGATTCCAATTTTACAATGGAACCGTCTGCTTTTTCTACAAACTCTTTGGGCCTGTTTCGTCTCTGAGGTGATGGAGGGCCACCCTTCCCCCTGGTTTTGGGGGCAGCTCCAGCACCTTCCGTGGGCTCCATGCCCATCTGCATGAATAAGTTCTTAATCCTATTGACATTTGAGCCATATTTCCTTCCCCTGCTCTGAGAGGCCTCTCCTTCCTCTTTCGTTTTTGGGTCTCCATCTGATTTCGGTTTGTCAAAGGTGCTTTTCAGGGCCTGGAACTCAGTTCTGTAAGCATTCCTGTGAGGAGAGGCACTTCGGAGGGTCGATCTTTCTCCCGAAGACTCTGTTTTCATCATGTTTACTTCAGGAGAGCAGAACCAGCTTACATAGTTTCCGCAGAGCTGCACTCAGTGACCTGTCCCGGCCCAGGCTCAGGAGGTGCTGCCTGCGGGCAGGGCCATCCCCAGCAGGGCCGCAGGCAGGGGCTAACCCAGCTAGGGCACAGCGGTGTGGCCCAGGCCTTCCCAGAGCAGCAGCGGGCTCAATCTGCAAGAGAAAGTGGGGTGTTCTCAATCGTGCCATGCACTTGCACCTCTTTTAATCTAAGCCATTATCTCCCTTTACTTATTAGACATATTTAGTAAAAAAAGGTAAAAAATACAACCTAACGATACACAAACACACAAGAACTTTGTCAATGCAGGCTTGGTGTTCTACAGTGTAAGAGTGGATTGTCACATTCACAAGGAAGTATCACGTCACAAACACACATGCACAAGAAAGGCAATGCATTATGAAAAATATCGCTACTTCTGTTATTGAGCTTTTCTTTAAATAAAATATTGCAAACGTCTGAGCTACACACATAAAACTACAGTAATATATATACAGTAATGCAAGGCAATTCGTGCAAACGCGACAGCTCTGCTCCCCGAGGCAGTCTGCAACCCGTGCTCTCTCAGAAGACCATAAGGGCTCGAATACCATTACACTCAACGCACGCGGAGGGGCTCTTCCAAGCCACGAACCGGCAGCCCGAGGGAACCCGCAGTTAACATCCATGCCCGAAGCGGTGCTCAGGGAAGCGAGCTCCCCTCGCAGAAAGTTGTCCCGTGTCGGGCAGCGCCCAGCACCTCGCCCAGCCCGGCCCGCACCCTGGGGCTGCCGGCCCGCACACGCTCCGCAGCGTTTCCCCTCCGCCGCAGCTTCGCGACTCCGCCGCCCGTGCGTGCCCGCCCGAGTCGGGCGCTGCGGGACGACGGCCGCCGCTGCCCGGACCCGAGCGGGGAGCGGCGATCTCTGCGGGAGCGCGGGGAGGCCCCGCAGAGCGGGCGGGCACCGACCCCGCTATCGGCGCCAACGCGGTCTCGCCGGCGGAAAGGAACTTAAACCGAGCGGACGGCTCGGAGCCCCGCGGCGGTTCCTCGTGGGCGGGCGCACCGGGGTGCGCGGGTCCGGAGGCAGCACCTCGCCCGGCCGGGCCCCGGGAAACAAAAGCGCGGTGCCGGGCTTCCCCGCGGCGCCCACCCCGCGCTACGCCGCCTTACCCGGCCCGGAGCCGCCGCCGCTCCGCCAGCGCCCGCCTCAGCGCTGCCCCCGCTGCCTCTCAGGCTCTCCGCAGAACGAACGCTGCCGCCGTACGCCTGACAGGAGGCAGCGACCGCCGCGGCGCCTCAACGCCATTGCAGGCGGCGGCGGCGGCCGGGGCACCGACACGGCTCCGCGCTCACACCCGCG